>NC_069502.1:760696954-760961954 GCF_027579735.1 Bombina bombina | reverse complement strand
AACAATTATGTATGCATGTTCTTTTTTCTTTTCTTTTTTTTTTTTATATTATATTTATTATACATAGCCAAAACAATAATAAAGCATTGATAAATCAAAACATATTGCGTCACACAGGACCATCATGTACATATGACATTACAGTATCAGTATAATCAAAAAGGAAAAAGCACATAGAGCAATTAAATAATCACCAATACAACACGATATGCATAGCTTAAGAAACGGCATACATGTTTTCATCCTTTGTCCTGAAAATGGTTTATATGGCTAATTTCCGCCAGAAAGTTTTGGCAATTGTTTTCTACGGGTTCTGGGTATGAACCCGAATCAAAAATAAGAGAAAAGGAAAGAAAGAGAGAGAAAAAAAAAAAAGGGGGAGTGGGGCTGCGCAGGGTCCACTAGTCGTGAGAGCTGGACCTCTGCAAGGATACCATTTAGGTATCTCTATAGTTCCTAATCCAAGTGTGGGGAAATACCTCTAGTATCACCAATTCGGAGAAGCTGATAGAAGAGAGAAAAGGAGACAAAATCTGTTTCTGTACTAAAATGGGATATGACTTGATTAAGGGGGCCCACCCAATCAGAATTTTTTTTATTCTTTTCTCATTAACCTGCTGTAAATGGTAAGAGTCATATATAATTTGCGCTTGAATTCCCTTTAATATTAGCGCCAAACTAGGAGCACACTTAGCAGTCCAGTATTTGAATATATTGTATCTAACTATAAGTATGATAGTGTTTACAATTCGCCTATAGGGACTGGCTCTAGAGTTGGAGATTAAAAAAACAATGTCTTCCAGAGAAAGAGAGAGCATCCCATCAAAAACTCTGCTAATCCAGAATTGGATTTTAAGCCAAAGTTGATGTATTTTGGGGCAAAACCAAAGCATATGAGGAAGATCTGCTCTAGTATTAGAACACTTGGGGCATACTGCCAATTGCTTTGGATAAAATTTGGATAGTTTAAACGGGGTTAAGTAAACTTCGTTAATTAATTTCAGATGGGATTCTTTCCAGCTAACCGATATAGGAAACTTGGCAACAGAGATAAGACTACATGAAATCCTATCTGGGTCTTTTGTGGGAATAAAGGGAACCCAAAGATTGCAAAGTTTATTTAAAACTATGATGCTTTGTTTAGTAAGCATAATATTGTAGATGAGGGAGATTGAAGCATCACCAGCTATAAATTGCTGGATACAAATCTTGACCTCGCTCCACTCAGACTCAAGAGAACCATACCATTTCTGTGAACACATATAATGTCGAATCTGAAAGTACGCAAAACGATTTTGAGGGGGAAGAGCAAAAAGTTGATAGATAGTCTCCCAAGAAAGAATCTGAGAGTCCGAATTTAGTAATTGATAGATGTCTTTGAGACCTCTATCCTGCCATTCCAAAAACGTCTTCTGATCTAGAACCGAGATGAAAAGAGGATTACCCCTCTTAGGTAAGAATTCAGAAAATGAAAAGTCTATTTTTAACACCTGACAGAACTTATGCCAAGCACATATTATATTTTTAAATGAACAGAGAATAGTAAAATTTGAAGGGAGATTATGTGATGAACAATACAAGAGGGCCTTTAGAGACCAAGGAGCAACAAAATATTGTTCCATGTTCTTTTTCTAAACTCTATATTAAAAATAAGGTGTTATCCTTTTGGTATAGTAATATAACTGTGATATGCACTTAAGGGCTCCCATGAGCCTCTACTCGAATAAATCAGGTCCATGTCTTTTTTAAGGCCTATTAAAAGTAAATAGAGACCCCTCATAACAAAATGTTTTATATATATATATATATATATATATTTATATATATATATATATATATATAGATATATAAAATATGTGATAGACCATGCTTGCTCATGTGCACCTGCCACAGGATCTTTCAGTGATTGCGCAGCCTCCATGGACAGGAACACTCTTCACACTTGTTATATAGATCTGTGGCCTGTTTATTTCTGGCAGTAAAATAGCACTGTTTTCTTTAACAAATAAACAAAAAAACTTGCTCCTCTAAGTCGCTGGTCGTTAAGGGTTTGATGGCTCATAATAGCGTGGGTCTCGCCGCCAGCGGCGGCGATATAAAACATTTAAGCCCCATTAAAAGACCTGCAATGTACAGAATACGTTGCTGGTCTTTAAGGGGTTAAACTTACCATTGGCAGCAACACATCTTTTGCCGAATCTTTATTTATCTCTAATTGAGGAATTCTTGTCCTGTAAAAAAAACCAACCAGTCTCAGGTGAGCTTAATTACCTTGATTTACTCAGACTCAGTGGAAAACCTGAACTGGATTCTCACAATCTACCTGCTATTGGGACGGAGAATCTGCCCACCCTGCTTTTCCTAATACTTCAACCCAAAATGCACACATAGAAATACATATTTAAATTTTAATAAACAAGGTTGCAAACAATGGTGTGTGTTTTTTTCTTCTAAAGTATGTAGGCAGAAGGGGTTATCCTCATATAAATAAGGGCCTTCGGGTTTGGGGTCATAGGGGAAGCTTCTCCCTTTGTGTGGTCAGTGGTAACTAACATTATAGTGCTGATTTTTCATGTTCTTTATTACACACTACTATGCCCTGTATGAGCTATACATGATGCAAAGTTAAAGGGACAGTAAACACCATAATATCTGTTGTTTAAAAAGGTAGATAATCCCTTTATTACCCATGCCCCAATTTTGCATAACCAACACAGTTATAATAATATACTTTTTACCTATGTGATTACCTTGTATCAATGCCTCTGCAAACTGCCCCCTTATTTCAGTTCTTTTGACAGACATGCATTTTTAGCCAATCAGTGCTGACTCCTAGGAGCTTCACGTGCCTGAGCTCAATGTTATCTATATGAAACACATGAACTAACGCCCTCTAGTGGTGAAAAACTGTCAAAATGCTTTCAGATTAGAGGCAGTCTTTAAGGTTTAAGAAATTAGCACATGAACCTCCTAGATTTAGCTTTCAACTAAGAACACAAAGAGAACAAAGCAAAATTGGTAATAAAAGTAAATTGGAAAGTTGTTTAAAATTACATGCCGTATTTAAATCATGAAATATTTTGTTTGACTTTACTGTCCCTTTAATAAGTAAGAAGGGTGTTGTTGATAGACAACTACAGATTTATTATGTTTTCTTTTTAAAAACCTTTATCAATATTGACTATTAATATTGGATCAGGTGTATTTGGTGTGATTACATAACATTTAAGATAAGCAAAGGGAAATCTGAGACTTTTATGATTGTCACAATTTAGGATTGGGTTTCACACCTAATTACTATATATCCTTCCAAAGAATTTAATAATTTAAATAAACCACTTATGTCACCTAGCAACATATTGTGTGACTAGATAACCGTTTGCTTGGTGTTTCCTTTGTCTTATCTATTCTGATGATATACTTAAACTTTTGCCCAATGTACTCTCGGTTTTAAAAACATAGGGGTAGATTCTAGCACATCTCAGACCTTGCAGTACTCTGCTTACCGAAACCTTATAACTTTATGGGCTGCTTCCCATAAACTTTAATGGGTTAAAATTGGTGCACACAACACTGCTAAAATCTGTTTGCAAAGTACAGATAAAAATATAATTTTCTTAGTGCAGTTTAGTTTGTATTTACTTCTATTTTCATATTTTTTTCTCACAGTTTAGTAAGATTGTTTGTATGTCAATAGATCAAGTCCAGATAATTTGTTAAGAGAAAACAATGAGAGCTGTGAGAAAACTTCTAACACACCCAAGGAACGTGCCTTTCCAGCTAATTTGACATTAAAGGGACAGTCTACACTAAAATTGTTATTGTTTAAAATGTTTGCCTTTACTACCCATTCCCCAGCTTTGCACAACCAACATTGTTAAATTAATATACTTTATAACCTTTAAATCTCTAAATTTCTGCTTGTTTCTTTATTGGCTTTCTAAAACAGGAGACTGCTAGTTCATGTGGGCCATATAGATAACATTGTGTTCACACCCGGGGAGTTATTTAAGAGTCAGCACAACACAGCACTAATTGGATAAAATGCAAGTCAATAGATAATAAATAAAAAGTCATGTGATCAGAGGGCTGTCAGAAGATGCTTAGATACAAGGTAATCACAGAGACAAAAAGTGTATTAATATAACTGTGCTGATTATGAAAAACTGGGGAATGGGTAATAAAGGGATTATCTATCTTTTAAACAATACAAATTATATTGTAGACTGACCCTTTAAGAAACATATTTTGCATACCAAATAGAACAAAATACAACCATGTTTTATAAAAAAAGATATTCTTAAATACAATGGTACAATCACAATACATAATGCAAGGTACAAACTGTATAAAATGTTATTTGTATTGAATATAATATTTATTATATATGCATTGTCTCTTCTTATAATCAAAAATGAATATGGTGTCCCTTGCTAAGAAACACATCTTTCATTCCAAACCCTTTATTTAAAGGGATATAAAACCTAAAATTCAGATAACACATACAACTTTCCAATGTAATGCAGTTATCACATTTTCTTTGTTTTCTTGTTATCCTTTGTTGAAAACCAGGAAAGTAAGCTCAGGAGTGTGCACGTTTCTGCAGCACTATATGGCAGCAGTTTTGCAACAATGTGATTAGTAAAAGCACTAGATGGCAGCACTATTTACTGTCATGTAGTGCTACAGACATGTGCATGCTATCTACCTAGATATCTCTTCAGCAAATAATAACATAAGAGAAAAGCAAACTTAAAGGACCAGTCAACACATTAGATTTGCATAATCAACAAATGCAAGATAACAAGACAATGCAATAGCACTTAGTCTGAACTTCAAATGAGTAGTAGATTTTTTTATAACAAATTTGAAAGTTATGTATATTTCCACTCCCCTTGTACCATGTGATAGCAATCAGCCAATCACAAATGCATATACGTATAGTCTGTGACTTCTTGCACATGCTCAGTAGGATCTGGTGACTCAAACAGTGTAAATATAAAAGATTGTGCACATTTTTTTAATGGAAGTAAATTGGAAAGTTGTTTAAAATTACATGCTGTATCTGAATCATGAAAATTTAATTTAACCTGAGTGTCCCTTTAATATTATAAGTAAATTGGAAACTGTTTTAAAATTGCATACTCTATCTTAATAATGAAGGACATTTTGGGTTTTTTATGTCCCTTTAAAGAACCCACGAGGGATCTCACTCTTGTCAAAGTTCCATCATTACTCCAGTACTGATCTAGCACTGAGACAGTCATTTTAATTTAAATCAGTATTTGTCTTGATCTTTCTCTCCTGGCTCATTCTTAGTTTCTCCACCCTTTTTTCCAATTACCATTTTATCTGTCAAAACTACCTTCATAGGCCAAACCTAGAAACATTTCATTTCACTTTTATCCTAAAATTTGTACTAAAAAGGAAATAATATAAAATGTATAGATTAAGCCATTATTGTTTCTATAAATACATGGGGTTCTGATGGGGCAGGCCCTAGTTTATCTACTGTTGTTTCTCAATTGAGCCTCTTTCAAACGCCCTCTAGCTTCTTAGGGTTATAGACAAGGATGTGTCACATGATGTGTAAACACCAGTTTTCATATAACTGCATGTAATATACACTACTATAAAGAATAAGATGCACAGATACTAATCTAAAAATCCAGTATAAAACCTTTTAAAGGTTACTTATAAGCTCTCAGTTTTGCTCTGTTAATAAGATTAGCCTGGGATACCCACCAACAGTGGCTGATAGCAGAACCTCCACCCCTCCCCTCTCCCCTGCATATGAAAAGACCCATTATACAAACAGAAGCAGTCTGAAGACAGTATACATCTAAAACTTTGACCCTGCACCTTTGTTTTTTTGTATCAAATCAAGTAGAGTCAAGGCCGGATTGACCTACCAGGAGATTTCCCGGTGGGCTGCAACAGCTAGGTCTGGAATGCTATAATTTAAAGGAATGCTTAATGGATGCAATTGGGTTGTAGGGTGCCTATAAACCAACATCTGGCATTACTACTGTTTTTATACTTTTGTAGTCACAATTTAATATGGATTTCTCTCATACAGGGTAATAACACTATTTCTCTTTGATTTTAACAACTTTTTTCCTAATTTCCGTGTTTAAATGACAGGAACAAATTTGTCATTTTTGCTCTGTATCTTTTTCATCATAATCATTCACTCTCTTGTTAAGTGCACCCATACTTATTATATACAATTTGTTTAAAAAGACAAATAAAGCTTTCTTGTATTACCCTATATGGGTAAATAAATCAAAAGTCAAAACTAATTTAATACCAAAAATTGTGTTAAAAAGCATTTGTTGTTTTTTCAGTTTTACAATTATTTTTAGGTAAAAAAAAAAAAACAACTCTAAAAATAGATGAACAATGTTGTCCTTATTTTAGGAATAACTTATAGGTCTAGATTTCAAAGTAATTTAAGAATCTGGTTCTATCCGTCACTTGGTTTGTGAATTACTCACTACCTTCTCCCTGCCTAATGTTTGAGAGCGTTTCTAAATTATTGCATTTAAATTACACATAGAGAATGTTTGGCAGACAAAACTCTTCAAAAGTTATGTCCCTCTTGGGCTTCCATAGCCTGGTTCTTCTATGTAGAAAAATCTCCTCTAGCATGCACCCAAGGGAAATCAGCTGAGCGGTTCCTTTATGTCAGACCACAGTACAGGAACAGAATGTGTTTGAAATGGAGATGACCCTAAGAGAATTGCTATTGGTTATGTGTTATATGTTTATCCAATAAGTGCTTTTTTCTGTGTGCAGTATTACAATTTTACTTTGATTTGCAGTCTTATGTTTTTTTTATGTCTTTTAAGATGGAATTTATATCTTGTACATGTATTTTTTTTAAGTAAGATTTTTTTTATTTTATTTTTTTCTTAAAAAAATGCTAAATAGAAATAAAATTAAAATTAGTACACATTCACACCCAGATAGCAGCCAAAACCAAATGTTAATTAATTGCTTTCTGAGGAAGTGAACAACATTCACATAAATATGAAGTAAAAGTGAGGTCGGTAAATCACTTTCTACATTTGTATTTTCCCATACAGAGCTGTGCCAAAGCTGTGTGCATTCTTTTGCAATGTTTCAACCCCCATTAAATACTATTTTTAATTTTATGGAAACACAGTTTAAAAAAGAAAAAAAAATCGCTGAGGGGCAATAGAGTCAAAAAGTATTGCTAGGTCAAATGCGTGACTCATTATAGGGCTTTAAATATAATGGTACGAATCAAGGTATTAACTTCATTAAATTACACAACTTGTAATTCATTTCCTGTTACAGGTTCTTGACAAACTTTGGTTATTATAGCACAACAGCTTACTACATATACTAGTTATCCACCTCTGATTCATTACCTGATTCACACCGTTTATGATATTCCACCACACCCTACAGTTTATGTTTGCTTTGCACATTGGTGATACTAAGAAACACAAGAAGAAACTAAATTTACTAATTATTGTGCTATTTAAAGGACCAGAAAATGCAGTAGATTTGCATAATCAATAAATGCATGATAACAAGACAATGCAATAGCACGTAGTCTGAACTACAAATGATTAGTACATTTTTTTTTCTAACAAATTTCATGTCTAATGTCTATTTCCACTTTCCCTGTATCATGTGACAGCCATCAGCCAATCACAAATGATTATATGTATACAGTGGGTATAGAAAATAATCATCCCCCTCCTCTTGAAAATAATCACATTTTGTTGCTTTGCAGCCTGAAATAAAGACAGACAAAGTTTTTGTTTATCCAGTTGTAAATACTCAGTGCAACTTATAACATCCAAGTGAAAGATAAAACACCAACATGTCAGACAAAAATAAAGACAATTCAACCTCCTACCCTTCAAGACTGTAAATTCCCAAGGGAATAGGGTCCTCAATTCCTCCTGTATGTGTCTGCCAAATTTTGTCTGGTCTCTTAAGTTTTTTATCGTTGTTTTATTTAAATTAATTGTACCCATGGACAGCGCTGTAGAATATGTTGGCGCTTCATAAATAAAGTATAATAATAATAATATTACTTTTGAGACATTTCATCATAATATTAATTATTTAAACTGAAAAGATCACTTAGATTAATAATTGTGTTAATTTGTATTAACATAAATTATGTCAATAACATTATTTTGTCTGTTCAATTACACAAATAAAACTCATTATCTACTTTAAATAACTCTCACCTAGATTACAAGTTTTGTTTACCGGTTTTAATGCTGAAAAATGGCCATTTCAGCGTAAAAACTGGAACGCAGCCATTACGAGTTTTGTCGCTATAGCTGTACTGCAAGCATTTTAGCCTGTAACGCAACGTCAGTACCGCACTCAAAAAAATTATGTTTTTGCCTGGGATTTCCATAGCGCCGGTATTACAGGTTGTGCGGTGAGGCTAAAATGCTTGTGTTCCTGCCTATACCGACGCGATCCATACTGCCATCTGAGAGCAGTAGTTATGAGTTTTGCGCAACAAAACTGTTACACAAAACTCATAACTAAAGTGTTACAAAGTACACTAACACCCATAAACTACTTATTAACCCCTATTCCGCCTCCCTCCCGCATCGTAAACACTAAATTAAACTTATTAACCCCTAATCTGCCACTTCCGACATCGCCACCACTAATAACATTTATTAACCCCTATTCCGCCTCTCCCGGACATCGCCACCACTTTAATAAAGTTATTAACCCCTATTCCCCCACACCCCAACATCGCCCACACTATAATAAAGATATTAACCCCTATTCTGGCGCTCCCCGACATCGCCGCCACTAAATACAGTTATTAACCCCTAAACCTGTAGCCTCCCACATCACAGCACCTCTTGCCTCCCACATCACAGCCACTAAATAAACCTATTATTTCCTAAACTGCCAGCCACCCACATCGAAAAAAAACTAAATTAAACTATTAACCCCTAAACCTAACAACCTCCTAACTTTAAATTAAAATGACAATATCCCTATCTTAAAATAAACAAAAACTTACCTGTGAAATAAAAAAATAACTAAGTTTAAACTATATATTAAACTAACATTACTATTATACTAAAATTAAAATAACTACAAATTAAATAAACTAAATTACACATTAAAAAAAACTAACACTACTAAAAAAAAATTAAATCTAAAATTACAAAAAAAAATAAAATAACTAACACTAAATTACAAAAAATACCAAACACTAAATTACGATAGCCCTATAAAAATAAAAAGTCCCCCCAAAATAAACTAAAACCCTAGCCTACAATAAACTACCAATAGCCCTTAAAAGGGCCTTTTGTAGGGCATTGCCCTAAAGAAATCAGCTCTTTTCCCTGTAAAAAAATACAAAGACCCCCCAACAGTAAAACCCACCACCCAACCAACCCCCAAAATAAAAAACCTAACTTTAACAAAAACCTAAGCTACCCATTGTCCTGAAAAGGGCATTTGTATGGGCATTGCCCTTAAAATGGCATTCAGCTCTTTTTCATTGCCCTGAAAAGGTCATTTAGCTCTTTTAAGAAAGAAACCCTAATCTAAAAAAAAAAAAAACCCAAAAAAGTTAAAAAAAAAAACTAACACTAACCCCCGATGATCCACTTACAGTTTTTGAAGTCCGGACATCTAGGGTGGCGAGAAGTCTTCATCCAGGTGGCGAGGTCTTCATCCATCCAGGCGCGTCTTCATCCAGGTGGCATCTTCTATCTTCATCCCGGTGGCACGGAGTGGGTCCATCCTTGAAGACATCCAGCATGGAGCGTCCTCTTCATACGGTCGCCGCCGTACACTGAATCTTCAATGCAAGTGAGCTTTTTCAAAATGGCGTCCCTTGCATTCCTATTGGCTGATTTGATTTTTTAAATTCAAATCAGTCAATAGGATGAGAGCTACTGAAATTCTATTGGCTGATTTCAATAGCCAATATTTATTTAGTGGCGATGATGTGGGGGGCCAGAGGTTTAGGGGTTAATAACAATATTTAGTGTCAGCGACGTTGTGGAGCGGCGGAATAGGGTTAATAACTTTATTATAGTATGGGCGATGTTGGGGTGCGGGGGAATAGGGGTTAATAACTTTATTATATTTGCGGCAATATCGGGAGTGGCAGATTAGGGGTTAATAAGTTTATTTCAGTGTCGGCGATGTCGGGGCAGCAGATTAGGGGTTAAAAACTTTATTGGACTTGGGGTTTATGTTAGGGTGTTAGGTTTAAACATCATGGCAACCATATCGCACGCACAAGGCGGCTTTTCAAAAACTTGTAATGGCAGTGCTATGGAGGGTGAAATAACGCAACTTTTGTTGCGTTCGTTTCACACACTCTATAGCGCAAAACTTGTAATCTAGGTGTTTATCTCTTAAGGCATATTTTTTGGGTATTAATTTTTTCATAATAGTGATTGTTCTACTGCAATAATTTAGTGACTGTTGGTCAGTTACAATATTGAGTGAATCAGAGAGCACTACACACTAAGAGGGAGATTTTTATTATCTGGATGGTGAAGGATCACATACATGGAACTTGTCCCTCCAGGTTCACAAGTAGTGAGCAACATTTGCTGCCTGTATTTAATTGTGCAATCCTTCCCCTTGCTCTTGCGCAGCCAATTGCACAAAAGCAGAGCTTGTCAATCATCCTGGTCGCATTAGTTGGCGTGATTATAATCCACCACTTCTGAGGTGGCTGAGAGTTTTGGAAGCAACTGCTACTTAAATTGCTGTTACAAGCTCATATAAGCGAGCCTGCAATTCAAGGCCCATTTGGAGCTAGATAACTGTTCCCCTAAGAGGTGTCTCCAGGCTCTCCATTTTATCCAGTCTCTGTTATTCTTTACAGGTGTTCACTTATCAATGGAGAAATGAGTGAGCTTTAGTGAATCAGCTGTAATGAATAACATATCAACTAGTGTGAAGCTAAAGACTTTCTTTAGTGAATTTAGCAGAAGGATTTGAGCTTGACTAAAATTAAAGGGACACTCAAGTCAAAATTAAACTTTCATGATTCAGATAGAGCATGCAATTTATTTCCATTAAGAAAATGTGTACAGTCTTTTTATATTTACATTTTTTGAGGCCCCAGCTCCTACTGAACATGTGCAAGAATTCACAGAATGCAGTGGGTATTGAAAAGAATAACCCTCTTGAAAATAATCACATTTTGTTCCATCCTGAAATAAAGACAGACACAGTTTTTGTTTATCCAGTTGTAATTACTCAGTGCAACTTATAACATCCAAGTGAAAGATATAACACCAACATGTCAGGCAAAAAAAAAGACTATTCAAAAATAGGATCACTGAGTTGGAAAAAGGATCACCCCTCCTAAAATTACTTGTAAACTCAATCAGGTGTAGCTAATCACCTTCTCAACAGCACACACAAAGCCATTTGACATTCAACTGTGATCAGCTGTGGGCATATTGATTAGCTCAGCATGAAAAGAGCTTTCCTGGAGCATCTCAGTCCCTGGTAGTGCAACAGAAGCAAACAATCAACTATGAGTAGCAAGGCACTGTCAAAATATCTCCGGGATAATGTTGTGGACAGGCACAAGTCAGGAAATGGATACAAGAAAATATTGACGACTTTATCAATGCCAAAAAGCACCGTGAAGTCTATTATTAAGAAGTGGAAGGTATTTGGTACAACACAGAACCTCTCTGGGTCAGGACGTCGCTCCAAACTGGATGAAAGAGCTAGGGGGAAACTGGACAGAGAGGCTACCAAGAGGCCCACAGCAACTGTGAAGCAGTTGCAGGCATTTATGACAGAGTGGTCAGGTGTGTGCATGTGACAACAATATCACAAATTCTCCACAAATGTGGCTTGTATGGGAGGGTTGCAAGAAAAAAGCCACTCCTCAAGAAAGGCCACATGCAGTTACAACTGAGCTTTGCCATAACACAGCTAGGAGATTCTGAGGCGACATGGAAAAAAGTGTTATGGTCAGATGAGACTAAAATTGAATTATTTGGCCTCAACAACAAACGATATGTCTGGAGGAAATCCAATACAGCTCACCATCCAAATAACACCATACCTACAATAAAGTATGGAGGTGTTAATATCCTGTTGTGGGGGTGTTTTTCTACAGCAGGCACTAGAACACTTGTCAGGACAGAAGGAATAATGGATGGGGCAAAATACCGTCAAATTCTTCAGGAAAATCTTCTGCCCTCTGCCAGGAAGTTGTCAATGGCAAGAAGGTTTACCTTGTAGGGCATTGTAGGGCATTGCCCTAAGTTAAACAGCTCTTTTGCTACAAAAAACAAAGAAACACCCCCTAACAGTATACAAACCCAGACCCTCCAAACTACCAAGGGCCCATAAAAGGTCCTTTTGCGGGGTCATTAAAAGGGCCTTTTGTAGGGTATTGCCCTAAATTAAATAGCTATTTTGCTACAAAAAATAACAAACACCCCCTAACAGTATACAAACCCCCACCCCCCAAACTACCAAGGGTTCTTAAAAGGGCCTTTTGGGGGGCCCTTAAAAGGGCCTTTTGTAGGGCATTGCCCTAAGTTAAACAGCTCTTTTGCTAAAAAAAAAAACAAGCAACCCCAAACAAGCAACCACAAAATAACTAACAAATTATCAAAAATAATAAAAATTATTCCTATTCTAATACCCATTAAAAAAAACACCCCAAAATAAAAAACCTAATCTAGAATACTACCTTAAAAGGGTATTTTGTAAGGCATTGCCCTAAAGATATCAACTCTTTTGGTGAAAACAAAAACACAAATACCCACTAACATTAAACCCCCCCAACCCACAAAATAAAAAAAACTATCTAAAAAACCTAAGCTACCCATTGCCCTGAAAAGGGCATTTGGATGGGCATTGCCCTTAAAAGGGCATTTAGCTCTTTTACTGCCCAAACCCTAATCTAAAAATAAAACCCACATAGAAAACCCTTAAAAACACTAACCCCAAGACGATCCACTTACAGTTTTTGAAGTCCCGCTTGAACAATCTTCATCGCAGGGGAGAAGTCTTCATCCAGGCGGCCTCTTCAATCTTCATCCCGGCAGAGAAGTCCTCATCCAAGCAGCAAGAAGTCTTCATCCAGGCGGCATCTTCAATCTTCATCCAGACGGCATCTTCTATCCTGATCCCGGTGGAGCGGAGCAGGTCCATCCTGAAGACATCCAGCGCGGAGCATCCTCTTCATACGGTCGCGGCCGTATGCTAAATCTTCAATGCAAGGTACGCGATCCAAGATGGCATCCCTTGCATTCCTATTGGCTGAAAAAATTGAATCAGCCAATAGGAATTAGAGCTGCTAAAATCCAATTGGCTGTTCAAATCAGCCAATAGGATTTAAGCAGCTCGAATTCTATTGGATGATGAATCAGCCAATAGAATGAGATGAGGACTTCTCCGCCGGGATGAAGATCGTTCAATCAGGACTTAAAAAACTGTAAGTGGATCGTCGGGGGTTAGTGTTAGGTTTTTTTAAGTTTTTTTTGGGTGGGTTTTAATTTTAGATTAGGGTTTGGCATGTAAAAGAGCTAAATGCCCTTTTAAGGGCAATGCCCATCCAAATGCCCTTTTCAGGGCAATGGGTAGCTTAGGTTTTTTTTAGATTTAGGTTTTTTATTTTGGGGGGATGGTTGGGTGGTGGGTTTTACTTTTGGGGGGGGTCTTTGTATTTTCTTTTTTACAGGTAAAAGAGCTGTTTAACTTAGGGCAATGCCCTACAAAAGGCCCTTTTAAGGGCCATTGGTAGTTTATTGTAGGCTAGGGTTTTTCTATTTTGGGGGGGCTTTTTTTTATCTTGATAGGGCTATTAGATTAGGTGTAATTTTTTTTAATTTTTGATAATTTCGTTTGTTATTTTTTGTAATTTAGTTGTTGTTTTTTTGTAATTAGATACATTGTAATTTTTAGAGTAGTGTTAGGATTTTTTTAATGTGTAGTTTGGTTTATTTAATTGGTAGTTAGTTTCATTTTATGTTAATAATTATATTAGTTTAATTGTTAGTTTAAACTTAGTTTTTTTTAATTTGACAGTTAAATTTTAATTTAATTTAAGATAGGAAAATTGTAATTTTAATATAATGTTAGGGGGGCGTTAGGTTTAGGGGTTACTAGTTTAAATTAATTTATTGCGATGTTGGGGGCTTTCGGTTTAGGGGTTAATAGTTTAATTTATTATATTTCGTTGTGGGGGGCTTTCGGTTTAGGGGTTAATTATAGTGGTTTATTATAGTGGCGGCGGTGTAGGAATTAAAAACTTTAGTATATTGGGGGCCATGTGGGCGGACGGCAGATTAGGGGTTAATAATATTTAACCCCTTAAGGACCAGCGACGTACCCTGTATGTCGCTGGCCTTTTTTTGGGATTTGATTGTTTTATAGCACAATCTTGCCACCAGCATTGAGACTGCTCTATTCCACAAAGCCTACTGGAGAGAGGGCATTAATAGCATGTTCTTGCTAGACTTGTGCTATTATGTCCTGAAAAACCCCTTAACGACCAGTGACATACAGGGTACATTGTGGTCATTAAGGGGTTAAATAGTGTTTGCGATACAGGAGGGTGATGGTTTAGGGGTTAATAACTTTAGTATAGTGGTGACGATGTCAGGGAGAGGCGGAATAGGGGTTAATACATTTTTTTAGTGGTGGCGATGTCGGGAGCGGCAGATTAGGGGTTAATAAATTTATTATAGTATTTGCAATGCGGGAAGGCCTTGGTTTAGGGGTTAATAGGTAGTTTTTTGGGTGTTAGTGTACTTTTTAACACATTAGTTATGAGGGTTTTTTTGGGGTTTTTTTTATACATTTTTTATTGAGGTAAATCAAATATACAGCTGTAAATATACATTCAATAGCAGGGTCAACAGATACTTAATATGATATAGTTGCGTCAAACAATTACAAAACAATAGGTTTCAATAAGACTTAACTAGCAACTGGACTACAGCTCACCCCCTACTACTGAACTCCAATAATAAACCTCCTTTTGCAATTTTATATATATATGTGGCCCCCATAACTGTAAAAGGTCACTCTTGGACCTATGATAACGCTAAAGAATTAATAAGGGGACATTAAAAAATGATATGGTCACTTTTGGACCTAAATAGATAATTAATCAAAACGGAAAAGAAAACGTAACAAAATGCTCTATAGTCTGCTGTATCAAATACCAAGAGAGAAAGCCACATAAAGGGAACACTCGTATATTACACTAGATATATTGTTTGTTTTTTTTTGTTTTTGTTTTTGTTTTTTTTTGAGAAAATACAGGATATAGCTAGTCAGTATCCTAGGTTATGACATCCTGCTATGTGTTCTCTATCTCTCTATTAAGTCGAGCACTGCACAGAATGGAAACTATCTACTGCATGACCAACCCTCTCAGACCATACATGCTCTCCCATTCTCCCTGAAATAGTCTTGAAAACACTTTGGGATCTCATACTCTAAATAGGACTATAGTATTAGACATTTTATAGCATGCAAGTGGTGAGCTCAGCAAAGCACACATGAGAGCAAACCTCGTGGGGTCAGAATATGCACAATTAACCTAGGCAACATTAGTTACTGTAATAACATTCTCACAGTTGTCACAGGAATAACTGCAGTAATAATCACTTGAAAGTATGCGAGGGATATATGTACAACATTTTCCAATTCTCATTAATAAAGACAATGTGGGAAATACCAAGGCTATAATAAAGATATCTCGTTATGGAGACTTAACTAAATGCTGAGTGTGTCATTCAGGGCTTAACACTGCGCATTGATGATTCTAACTATGAGTATCACTGTTAGTGTAAGCAACATCCTATGCAAACCTGGGAAATAATAACAGCAGGGTTAAAAAACTTATTTACATTGTAGGACTGATACATGTGGGACTCAGAGAAGACTATAGTAGGGTTCCTATGAGAGTGTTAAGCATAGCTCTTAATATATAGTGTTCGGACCCTCTTAGGCTTTGCCACCGTTAAAAATTTGATTATCATGTCCACATACTCGAGCAAAGTTCGTCACATTTAACAGAGTAACATCCCATAAGGTTGTAGTCATTATGTCGCTGAAGCAGACCCAAATATCTACATCTGGAAGGCCGACAAAATAATCTGCCATGTGACATCAAAGTGGGGATAAGTTTTTAGCCTACCCCAGTTCTATACTCCTGGCAGCGGCTTCGGTGAAAAATGTAGCCCCAACTGCTAAGCCTCAGCAGCGTATGTAGTACCTTCACATGCGAATCTGTCTCCCATGATGTAGACCCACAGATCACAGCTGGATCCTCCGGAGTAGTGAAGCGTGGCTGGAATTGTGTACTTGCCGGTTTCTGATCGCAAGTGTTGAAAACAGGTCCCTTGATGATACCAGACAGTAAGATTACTTGCAGGTCTAGGCTGCAGCTCACACTCTGCTGCGGTGCCGACCGCATAATATCCTCTGCAGTGTTCTCCCCCTTCCACTCAACACCATTTAGGAATGCGGATCTCCTCTCCAAACTGATCGAGTGCCCCTTCGGTTCGCCGGGCGGCCTACACACAGTGGTTAGGTCACTGTTTGGGAAGTTTTCACCATAGAGTGAACTTTGCGGATGTTTGGTAGTTGAAATCCCAGAAGGTGTTTGGATCGGATACATTAGGGATTCGGCTTGTAGTTCCTGCTGCACTTGCAACTCTCCTTTAGCTCTTGCACATATGCCTTTTAGGGAGGCAAATTCCCCATCAAGAATTACGCACAGCTTATTGAAGTGGGATTCCAACATGGCTGTAACTTCCCGAAGGATCAGTTTAGGTTCCAGCGCCATATTGAAAAGACAGTGCGTGAGTTTTGTGCAGATACGTTATGCCCCTCTTCCCTTTAGGTAGTGGTATTTCTGTTGTCAGGAAATATGTAACAGGTTATTCTCCTTTTGTTTCTTTTACAAGAATTATCAGTGGCTATGCACTGAATGTTGTGTAGTAAATAGTACTACTCGTAACCCCAGTCTCCCAGGGGGGGGGGAATATGCGAAAGCCCCGGCTCCAGAAACTGCCAGACACTTTATAAATGCGGCAGCCTTGAGGCCTAGCTGCAAATCTTAGACAGAGTGGTCAATCCAGAGAGTTTCCCCCAGGACTGTCAATTTCTTGAGTCTTGTAGTATCCCTCTGGCCCCCATCTACAGGATTAGAAAATTTTGTAAATAAAAACAATAAAATATTGTAAAAAACACTGCAGTAGAACCAGGAGCTCCCACAAAACACGTCCTGTCTCTGCAACTGTAGGCTCCGCCCCCCCATTAGTTATGAGTTTTATCTTACAGCTTTGTACTACTGACTTTAGATGGCGTTACGGATCTTGTCATTTTAGGCTGTAACACTCGCTTTTTAGCCTCACTGCAAAACTCGTAATACCAGCGCTATGGAAATCCCATGAAAAACGTAATTTTTACGAGTGCGGGACTGGTTAAAAGGCTTGTGGTACAGCTATACCAACAAGACTTGTAATGGCTGTGGTACTGTTTTAACGCTGAAAATACCATATTTTCAGCGTTAAAAGACGAACGCACAAACTTGTAATCTAGCTGAGAGTCAGGAACACAGGAACTCTCAGAGAAGTCTCAGACAACACAAGTGCAAAGGCAGACAGAACTCAGGCACTTAAATAGGGAATGATTACATCATCATTCTGGGACTGCAACCTGTTTCTTTCTGATGTTGATCTCCAGTTAGGCCTTAAGAGGAAGCCTGGAGTAGAGAGCCGTGTTACACAATCTGACAAGCAACCGAGAAGGCAGGTGAGTTAAATATGGCAGCAAATAACAATAAAAGTCAGTGAGAAACCCTGACATCAAGTCCTACAAAAAAAAAGTGTGGGAACACACCAAGACTTCCACCCCCTCACAAGTAATATTGTTATACACACACAAACACACACTTTATTTATATGTATATAATCTATACAATATGGTTAATGAAACAAATTAAAACCAATGAATGGTTGAATGGTGGCCTTTGGGCCTGAGAGTCCTCCTCTGTCACAGAGTCGCACCTACTTAAGGTGTAATAGTCCCATTTCTGCTGAAACCGCAGAGCAAGCTACTGGTCAGAGAGGCTACCAAGAGGCCCACAGTAACTGTGAAGCAGTTGCAGGAATTTATGACAGAGTGATCATTGTGTGCATGTGACAACAATATCACAAATTCTCCACAAATGTGGCTTCTATGGGAGGGTTGCAAGAAAAAAGACACTCCTCAAGAATGGCCACATGCAGTCACAACTGAGATTTGCCATAACACACCAAGGAGATTCTGAGATGACATTAAAAAAGGTGTTATGGTCAGATGAGTCTAAAATTGAATTATTTGGCCTCAACAACAAACGATATGTCTGGAGGAAATCCAATACAGCTCACCATCCAAATAATACCATACCTACAGTAAAGCATGGAGGTGTTAATATCCTGTTGTGGGGGTGCAGCAGGCAGTAGAGCACTTGTCAGGATTGAAGGAATAATGGATGGGGCAAAATACCGTCAAATTCTTAAGGAAAATCTGCTACTCTCTGCCAGGAAGTTGTCAATGGGAAGAAGGTTTACCTTCCAACATGACAATGACCCAAAGCTTGCATGGCTTAGTCAGAGCACAGACTTAAACCCCATTGAATATCTGTGGCATGACTTGAAGACTGCAATCCACAAACGGTCACCATCAAATGTAACGGAACTGGAACAGTTCTGCAAAGAAGAGTGGGCAAATATTGCACAGTCTAGATGTGCAAAGTTAGCAGAGACATATCCCAACAGACTAAAGGCTGTAATTAAAGCAAAAGGTGGTTCAAATAAATACTGACACAAGGGGGTGATCCTTTTTCCAACTCAGGACGCCAACTCAGGATGCCATAGTGCGCATGCGACTGACGGGTCGCAGAATCCGACGGATAACTTCATAATTTGGCACCTCCAAGGTAGCATCATGCACACACTGTCAAGTTAAATGCATATGAGCAGAAGCTCATGCCTCGAGGAATCCTGTCATCAGCTAATCATCCCATGGTGATCCCATTGGCTCCTGTTACTATTCTCTCTGGAACCCTCTAGGTAGAATGCTTTGATATCTACGTTTTTAGTTTAAATCCCTAACGTGTTCTGTCCATTCCATGCAATTAATTGCAGTCCTTCATATACATGAATTAAGGAAGACATAACATCAAAATTCTATACATGTACATATGTGCTAAAAACTAACATATGTAGAAAGAGGTAAATGTACTTATCCACACAGAATGACAAGATAATCTATTTGCAATATGTGCGCTTGAAGGTTCTGCTCATATGCTTTTAACGTGACAGTGTGTGCATGATGCTTCCTTGGAGGCGCCAACTTATGAAGTTATCCGTTGGATTCTGTGATCCGTCAGTCGCATGCGCACTATAGTTGCAAAATCGGATCAGCTGTTGTGTCATAGTCTGCAACAGTCACGTGTGCGATCAGGAATGTGGTGACGTCACAGTTGCAGAAGCTGTTCAGTCGGATTTTGCATAGATGCACATGCACAACCCGTTGGATTGAGAGGAACCATGTCTCCTGAAGTGACTTGGTTCCACATTCTGACGGGTTTGATGTTTCGGCACAACACCGGTTTCCTTTATCTTGCTTAGGGTCATTGTCCATTTGGAGAGTTAAAAATTTGGCCCTGAGGTCCTGAGCTCTCTGGATCAGTTTTTCATTATTCATATCTCTGTATTTTGCTGTGTTAAGCTTTCACTCAACCCTGACTAGTCCCCCAGTCCCTGTAACTAAAAAGCACTCCCACAGCATGATGCTACCACCACCATGCTTCACCGTTGTGATGACATTGCACACGTGATGAGCGGAATTGAGATCTTACAGTTCAATCTTCATTTAATCAGACGAGAGAATCTTGTTTCTCAAAGTCTGAGAGTCCTTTAGGTCAGAGGTCAAATATCAAGGTACCAGGAATCAGACAGAGATGTGAATTGCAAATATGATCTCACCTTCATTAAATAATAACAAAAATAAGTCCAAAGGCCAAACAACAAGCCAGGAGTGAAAACCAGAGCGGGTAGTCAGACGAGCCGGATCAGGAACCAAAGCGAGTAGTCAGACAAACCGGGGTCAGGAACACAAAGATCAGCAGAGTCAGGAACAAGCCAGGGATCAGGAACCAGAAGGGACGTCAAACAAGCCAGGTTATACACAGTCAGGAACACAGGAACTCTCAGAGAAGTCTCAGACAAGTGCAAAGGCAGAGAGAACTCAGGCATTTAAATAGGGAATGTTTACTTCATCATTCTTCAACTGGAACCTGTTTCACTCTGATGTTGATCTCCAGTTAGTCCTTAAGAGGAAGCCTGGAGTAGAGAGCAGCGTTACATACTCTGACAAGCAACTGAGAAGGCAGGTGAGTTAAATATGGCAGCAAATAACAATAAAAGTCAGGGAGAAACCCTGACATCAAGTCCTACAAAAAAAAGTGTGGGAACTCACCAAGACTTCCACTCCCTCACAATTAATATTGTTATACACACACAAACACACATTGTATTTATATGTATATAATTTATACAATATGGTTAATGAAAGCAAATTAAAACCATAATGAATGGTTAAATGGTTGCCTTTGGGCCTGAGAGTCCTCCTCTGTCACAGAGTCGCACCCACTTAAGGTGTAATAGTCCTATATCTGCTGAAACCCCAGAGCAAGCCACACAGAAATGTAAGCACCATGTGTGGGGTCATCACACAGCAGGACTGCTGACAGGCTTGCATTTAGTGTATCGTAGAAAGTGTTACTGTCCATTACTAGAGGATCTCACTATCCCTCTAACCAGACTGTGCTCCAGCTCCTCCCACCAGCAGCAGCAGTGTTTAATGAAGCATTTATGTTCTCTTTCCAGGGGGACCTAAGTTCCACCTGCAAAAATAGTGCAGGAACTATGTTCCCATGCGTTCCCACTAGACTTGACCCCTGCTTTAGGTGCTTTTTTGCAAATTCAAAGTGGGCTTTTATGTTTATTACATGCGGTGCAATACACTGAAAAGAGCCTTCCATCTGACCACTCTGCAATAAAGCCCAGATTGGTGGAGTGTTACAGTGATGGTTGTCCTTCTGCAAGTTTTTCCCATCTCCACACATGATCTCTGTAGCTCAACCAGAGTGACCATTGGATGTCACGCTATCCACTCTGTTGTGGCCATTGCCACGGACGCAGGCGGCTCCTTCCGCTTCCATGGCAATTGCCATGGATGCAGGCGGCTCCTTCCTGTTACCATGTTCGTTGCCATGGACTCTGCGATGCTCTGGCACATTGGACATGACGTCACCACCACTCCTGGACGTCTTCCTTGGCGCAAACCTGGGTCTATTTAAGTACCTTTTTCCTTACTTACATTGCCCAAGTATAGGTTGTTTTGTGCTTTCTGGGTGCTTCTTTGTACTGCTGTGTTTAACCCCTGAACTGCTAGATTGCCTTATTGTTGCTGAACTCTGCTTGTCTGACCACTCTGCTGTTTAACCCCTGAACTGCTGGATTCCCTTATTGTTGCTGAACTCTGCTTGTCTGACCACTCTGCTTTTTAACCCCTGAATTGCTGGATTGACTTATTGTTGCTAAACTCTGCTTGTCTGACCACTCTGCTGTTTAACCCTGAACTGCTGGATTGCCTTATTGTTGCTGAACTCTGCTTGCCTGGCTACTCTCCATTTATCCCCTGTAGTGCCGTGAAGGATTGCCCTCTCTACTATGAGTACTGCTTACCTCATTTACTTATATGTTCTCTTGTTCTGGGATATTTCCTTATCCTTCCATTTGACGCCGGGATAAGAAGACTACTGGTCAAGTTTGGTCTGATAGGGAAATATCCCACGAGCATTACATTGTGTTCTTCTTACTAAGGCCCTTCTCCACCAATTGCTCAGCTTGGCCAGGGAACCAGCTCTAAAAAGTGTCCTGGTTGTTCCAAACTTATTTCATTTAAGAATTATGGAGCTTTTGTGAACCTTTAATGCAGCCAGATTTTTTGTAACCTTCCCCAGATTTGTGTGTCGACACAATCCTGTCTCTGAGCGATGCAGGCAGTTCCTTTGACCTCATGGCTTGGTTTGCTCAGATATGCATTTTCAGCTGTGAGACCTTATATAGACAGGTGTGTGCCTTCACAAATCATGTCCAATCAATTGAATTTGCCACAGGTGGACTCCAATAAAAGTGCAAAGAAAGATCTCAAAGATGATCCAGAAAAATTGGATGCACCTGAGCTAAATTGTAATTGTCACAGCAAAGAGTCTGAATACTTATATCATTGTAATATTATTATTTTTTTCCTATTAATAAATTTGCAGTTATGAAGTTTAAAATTGATGTGAAGTAGAAAAAAAATAATTTAAACAATTTTAGCATAAGGCTGCCACATAACAAAATGTGAAAAAATTAAGGGGTCTGAATACTTTCTGAAGGCACTGTAGTACTCCTTTAATATGATTATTAGGTTGTTTTTTTTTTTTTTGGGGGGGGGGGGGGGTTCAACTGGTTATGCATTGTTGATGTTAGGAAAGCCAGTGAAGAGTGTGATTTAAGATGATGTAAAAAAGGAGCTTTTTTCCCCCTTTTTCAATACCATTGTTTGACTGTATATGTGGAATGTATATTTTACTTTAATATATTTTAACTATTAAAATGGATAGATTTCTAATGCCCAGAACTAGGCTAACATTGCTACATATCTTTACCCAATAGTCCTTAGCAGATAACAACTACAACTCAATGCAGATTTTTCAAACATAATGGATGTGACTACCTTTGTCTACTCCAGTAACAAGTCCTGATTGACTTCTCCAAATAAGACAAGTGGGGGGTGGAGTTTGGCTATTGGAAAACAATTGCAGAAGGCAAAATGTTACTTTGATTTAAAAATGTTTAGACATTGTTGATATGGTATTCTATAACAAGGCAACCAAAATATATTTTAACTACAAGATGTTTAGTTTTCCTTTAATATTTCTGTATGTGTTTCTGTTGGGCATGCGAGTGTACATTTGTGGATATTTTTTGTTGATATGCTATGGACGTGTATGAAAATGTGGGTTAGTATTTTTTGGAAGTGAAGTGGGTGTGAGCATGCTTGCTGTGTGTTTGCAATATGGTTGTATGTTTGTTTGTTAAGGAGGAGTAGACGCATTTTATAGGTGGCCACTGCGGGTTAAGAGGAAGGTGTATTTAGTGAATGTGTTATTTTGCTGAGAATAGTTGTTTACTTATGTCATATGTGAGTCAATGTTATTTTATAGAACTAATACATCTAGTAGTGGAATATTTGAGGCTTCTCAATAAACCAGCGCATGGAACAATTTTTACATAAAGACTAAGTGACGAGCCGTCATAGGAGGCAGGTGAGGCCACACTTTTTAAATAATGTTTTTTTGTTTTTTTTTAATTCTTAAGTTTATAAAAAAAAAAAAAAAATCTGTATTCCAAAGTCCCCCCCAGACCCCCACCCTCCTGAATGCCGACTCCACCATTGCCACATTTGAGTGATGTTGATTTGCGATCCATATTGCGCAATGAAGGAGAGGCTGTGAGCCGTTCAGCTCCCCTCCATTGCGCAATATGGATTGCTTTCTAAATTTTTGTATAAGCCGGAGCCAGCAAAACCAAGTGGCGCTTAAGGCTCTTTGCGGCCCATAACGCTCCCAAAACAGGCTGATCTCTAAGCAGCCTCCGGAGCCAATCAGCGGTCCGGTGCCAGATTCTGGGCAGGAAGAGAGCCGACAGCCAAGTGACGTCATGTGTGAGCCTGCTGCCTGTGAGGAGAGCTGCTGCCGGTGAGCAGTGGAGAGAACTGTGGACTGTGCCTAGTCACATTGGAAGTGGAGGGAACTTTGTTGGTATATACGTGACCAATCCATAATGTAGTGAAGGGTTACATTTGGTAAACTAAATAGAAATTATGCTTGAGGACTTGAGGAGCATCCAGGAGGTGAGGATGAGCTAAACCCAGTCTAAAGGGAAAGCTTTTGAAATGTTTGGTTGCTAAGTGGAATGTGGAAAGTATAAAATCAGATCCAGGATGTTTAATCAGAAAAATGTAAAAAGCGTATTATAACAGTATTGGTGAATATCTGTTCAACTTATAGATTTTGATTAATTCTGTTAAAACACATTAAGTTTACACTATGTTATACAGAGGGTATCCAAACAGTGCCAATAGAGTACTTGGAGTGAAACCCGGTGCAAGATGGTTGATGGCAGTCTTGGAGGCTGCTTGTCTAGCTTGGTTATACAATGTCCTGATCCCTCCTTTTGAAGTATTTTTTTTTTTCAAGCACTGAAAATTTGGCCCCTGGCTGTCATTGGCTGCTGATCTATTCAACAGTGTACCATGCTATTGGTTACTTAAAGGACCAGTCAACACAGTAGATTTACATAATCAACAAATGCAAGATAACAAGACAATGCAATAGCACTTAGTCTGAACTTCAAATGAGTAGTAGATTTTTTTTCTGACAATTTTAAAAGTTATGTCTTTTCCACTCCCCCTGTACCATGTGACAGCCATCAGCCATTCACAAATGCATACACGTACCATGTGACAGCCATCAGCCATTCACAAACGCATACACACTTATTCTTGCACATGCTCAGTAGGAGCTGGTGACTCAAAACGTTTAAATATAAAAAGAATGGGCACATTTTGTTAATAGAAGTAAATTGGAAAGTTGTTTAAAATGGCATGCTCTATCTGAATAATGAAAGTTTAATTTTGATTGAGTGTCCCTTTAAGTGTGTATGTAAGTGAGAGAGAAGTGTGTTTATGTATATGAGAGAGAAGTGTGTGTGTGTATGTATGTGAGAGAGAAGTGTGTGTGTGTATGTATGTGAGAGAGGAGTGTGTGTGTGTATGTATGTGAGAGAGAAGTGTGTGTGTATGTATGTGAGAGAGAAGTGTGTGTGTGTGTATGTAAGTGAGAGAGAAGTGTGTGTGTGTATGTATGTGAGAGAGAAGTGTGTGTGTGTATGTATGTGAGAGAAGAGTGTGTGTGTGTATGTATGTGAGACAGAAGTGTGTGTGTGTATGTATGTGAGGGAGAAGTGTGTATGTATGTGAGAGAGGAGTGTGTGTGTGTATGTATGGGAGGGAGAAGAGTGTGTATGTATGTGAGAGAGAAGTGTGTGTGTGTATGTAAGTGAGAGAGAAGTGTGTGTATGTATGTGAGAGAGGAGTGTGTGTGTGTATGTATGTGAGAGAGGAGTGTGTGGGTCTATGTATGTGAGAGAGAAGTGTGTGTGTGTATGTATGTGAGAGAGGAGTGTGTGTGTGTATGTATGTGAGAGAGAAGTGTGTGTGTGTATGTATGTGAGAGAGAAGTGTGTGTGTGTGTGTGTGTATGTATGTGAGAGAGGAGTGTGTGTGTGTGTGTGTGTGTGTATGTGAGAGAGGAGTGTGTGTGTGTGTATGTATGTGAGGGAGAAGTGTTTATGTATGTGAGAGAGAAGTGTGTATGTATGTGAGAGAGGAGTGTGTGTGTGTGTATGCATGTATGTGAGAGAGAAGTGTGTGTGTGTATGTGAGAGAGGAGTGTGTGTGTGTGTATGCATGTATGTGAGAGAGACGTGTGTATGTTTGTGAGAGGAGTGTGTGTGTGTGTGTATGTATGTGAGAGAGAAGTGTGTGTGTATGTATGTGAGAGAGGAGTGTGTGTGTGTGTGTATGTATGTGAGAGAGGTGTGTGTGTGTATATAAGTGAGAGAGGAGTGTGTGTGTGTGTGTATGTATGTGAGAGAGAAGTATGTGTGTGTATGTATGTGAGAGAGAAGTGTGTGTGTATGTATGTATGTATGTATGTATGTGAGAGAGAAGTGTGCATGTATGTGAGAGAGAAGTGTGTGTGTGTGTATGTATGTGAGAAAGAAGTGTGTGTGTGTGTGTGTATGTATGTATGTGAGAGAGAAGTGTGCATGTATGTGAGAGAGAAGTGTGTGTGTGTATGTAAGTGAGAGAGAAGTGTGTGTGTGTATGTAAGTGAGAGAGAAGTGTGTGTGTGTATGTATGTTAGAGAGAAGTGTGTGTGTGTGTATGTATGTGAGAGAGGAGTGTGTGTGTGTGTATGTATGTGAGAGAGAAGTGTGTGTGTGTATGTATGTGAGAGAGGAGTGTGTGTGTGTATGTATGTGAGAGAGAAGTGTGTGTGTGTATGTATGTGAGAGAGGAGTGTGTGTGTGTATGTATGTGAGAGAGGAGTGTGTGTGTGTGTGTGTATGTATGTGAGAGAGAAGTGTGTGTGTGTATGTATGTGAGAGAGAAGTGTGCATGTATGTGAGAGAAAAGTGTGTGTGTGTGTATGTATGTGAGGGAGAAGTGTGTATGTATGTGAGAGAGGAGTGTGTGTGTGTATGTATGTGAGGGAGAAGTGTGTGTGTGTGTGAGAGAGGAGTGTGTATGCATGTATGTGAGAGAGAAGTGTGTATGTATGTGAGAGAGGAGTGTGTGTTTGTATGTATGTGAGGGAGAAGTGTGTGTGCATGTATGTGAGAGAGAAATATGTGTGTATGTATGTGACGGAAAGAGAAAGAGAGTGTGTGTGTGTGTGTGTGACTTTATGAAATGCAAATTTGAGGAAGCAGCCTCTGTGCAGAGAGCTCTCCAAGATGCAAATACAACATTACCCAGCGAGTGCCAAGCAGTATTTAACCACTAGAGTTGCAGTACATTGGCTTTGTAGTGGTTAAATACTGAATTGGAGTGAGTCACTAATGAAACTTATGATTAACAATGATTTGCTTGTTGTTTTGTCTTTTATAATTTGTAGTAGATACTTGGAAGAGGTTTAGCAATAGCCTGAAAAAAACAGTAACAAACTCTTACATATGGTTGTAAACAGTAACACACGTTCTGATGAATTCTAGTGACCTGCCATGTGCAACACCTATAAATAGGCAGAAACGTTTAATGCACCTTGTACAAATGTTTATAGTTAATGATGACATTAATATTATAGCTTATCTGTATTATATATTTCCAGAAACAAGCTATAAATTAGTCTATTGGAATTCAATGTATACTCAAACATCACACTATATACTAGTAACAGGTTGTCAGATAGCTATGTATTGTTAATTAATGTTGTAGCCCTGTTTGGAAGCCATGGGATTAAATACAAGTTACAATTCTTTAACATTTAAATTTTGACCAACCCCTAAATTTACCAGTTGATGTTGTAATCTGTAGTTTATATTTTTTATTTTTTTGTAATTCTTTTCATTAAGATAAATATAGGTACATCAAAAATAAATCACAAAGCAGTACATAAATTCTTATTTTTTGTTGTTGAAGTTAACAGAATAGCATTTAATTTGTAATAACAAAACTAAGTGGAGATAGCTTTACAAAACAGCTCCTCTAAAGAGCAAAGTCCCGCTTTGAAGTACATCAATAAGAGAAGGAGAGGATTCTACCTCCACAGTGTAATATCGTCCCAGTCCTTTACTGTGTGGTTCTTACATATGTATTGTTACAGAAAAGAAATAAAGTGAAATAGGATAAGTTATCCCACCTAATAAGAAAATCACATCTAGAGCTGAAAGCTAGAAGGAAACAAATTTCAAAAAGTTAGTCGAGGAATATTACTGACATTTTTTAACTAATCATGAGATGAGACCTTTCGGGGTATTACCACCGGGGTCAGGAATTCAAAGGGGGAACATCTTTATGACCATCTAAATGACATACGTAGGAGGAAGGAGGGAAGGTGGGTAGGAGAGGAGAAAAAGAGAGAGAGAAGAAGAGAGAGAGAGAAAAAATGGGGGGAGGGGAGGCTGGGGTTTTCAGAAAAGTGTAGAATACTGTTATAAGCCTAATTTATGTCCCTATAGTGAAACCAGAGCTCACAAATTGCCCAATAGTGATTCATGTTGTCAATTGCATTATAGAAGCCTTTTTCCATATTTGCCAAGTAATCAATTAATTAAATTACCTGGGAAATGGTAGGAACATCTGTTTTTTTCCAGGATCTAGCTACGCAGGCTTTCACAGCTGTTAAAATAACAGAGATTAAGGTTTGTTGGGATTTTGCAATGCTTTTAAGACCTATATGTAGCAAAGCTAGAGTTGGAGATGAGGTTACTGTCAATCCATGTCTGAAAACAGGCTAAAGACCTGTCTCCACAGGTGAGAGATTTTTGGGCAGGACCACCATATGTGTAAATCTGAACTAGGCTGTCCACACTGTCTACAAGTAAGAGGAGATGGTGGACTGTAAGTGGATTAGTCAATTTGCTTCCTGCTTTCCATCGTTTTTCCCAGTTAGTACATTCTCTAAGATTTGTCTTTGGGAAGCCTCAAGCTTGACAAAAACCTAGGATTCTGTAGCTTTCAAACGGAAGCCATTTAGGAGCCTAAATTGTCTGATCTAAAATCTGTTTGGAAATAAGGATTGTGTTTTGTCTGTAAATGTCACGCATTTCTACAAAATTCCAAGCTGTCCAGTCAGAGTCATGAATATTTGGAAGACCAGTCAGTAGTCCTTTTAGGCCATGGATGGGTGAGAGATGAGGAGCAATCTCTTTGTGGTGTCTGAGCATGTGCCAAGTATGGCAATTTCCCAAGATTATATAATTTGTTAGCGAAGATCTGCTAGTCTATGTTTAAGTATCCATATACAATCCTCCAATTTGATACCTCTAGGGAGAAGAGCTGTCTCAAGATGGAACTGAGCAGGTTTTTCAATGTTATTACTACAGCATGCAATGTGAGTCAGTCTTGTAGCATCATGATAGAGGTAAACATTGGGGAAAGCAATGCCTCCTCTAGAGTATGGTTGCTGAATGAATGACTCTTTGTACTTTACCTTTCCATACATATTTAATACATAGGGAGTGAAGTTGGGAAAGATATAATTTCGGTATCGTGAAAGGAATACACCTACATAAATATAAGATCTTGGGCAGAATAGACATTTTAAGGGTGGCAATGCGGCCTATCTATATTTCTCTGAAGTCCCATCTGTTCAGGAGTTTCTTTATTTAAATTATTAAAGGTTCAAAATTACTCTGGATGACTCTAGAGATATCAGGGCCGAATAACACACCTTGATGTTTAATGAGGTCAGTTTTCCACTCAAATCGGAAGCGCGTCCTAAGGTTTACCAGGGTTTCTGTATCAAGATTAATTGCTAGGACTTCTGTTTTAAGGACATTCACTTTATAGAGACTACCAGGCCCATTTATCAAAGGGCTTGCGGACCTGATCCGACACTGCGGATCAGGTCCGCAAGACCCGCAAGACCTCGCTAAATGCGGAGAGCAATACGCTCTCCGCATTTAACATTGCACCAGCAGCTCACAAGAGCTGCTGGTGCAACGCCGCCCCCTGCTGACTTGCGGCGAATCTGCCGCCAGCAGGGAGGTGTCAATCAACCCGATCATTTTCGATCGGGTTGATTTCCGGCGATTCCTGTCCGCCTGCTCAAAGCAGGCGGACAGGGTTATGGAGCAGCGGTCTTTGTGACCGCGGCTTCATAAGTTGTGTTTCTGGCGAGTCTGAAGACTCGCCAGCAACACGGCCCTTCAAGCTCTGTACAGAGCTTGATAAATGGGCCTGTTTAGAGTACCAAAGTTATCTAAGTTTTTAAAGACTTCATCAATGGAGGAGCTTGGGTTAGTCAATAGAATAGTCACATCATCTACAAAAAGTGCAATTTTCTCTGTATGTTCGCCTATTGTAATACCTGCAATTTTAGGGAAATTCTGATTGCTTTGGCAGAGGGTTCCATGACTAGAGCAAAAATTAGGGGAGAAAGTGGGCAGCCCTGATGGGTTCCATTAGTTATAGGGAAACTTTTAGTCTGGAAGCCAATTCCCCTAACTGTGGCAAATGGAGAAGAGTATAGAGCTTGGACCATAGCAATGAACTATGGAGGGAAGCCAAATGTCCATAAAACTTGCCAAATATAATCCCATCGCACCCTGTCAAATGCCTTTTCCACATCAAGAGACAGGGCTGCGACGGGAGTTCCTAATTTTGCTGACTCTGAAAACCTGGAGTAGTTTTCTCATGTTATCTGGACCTTGTCTACCAAATATGAATCCTACCTGATCCACATTTATGATAGAGGGTAAAATATGTACTATTCTATTGGTAGGCAATTTAGAATACATTTTCACGTTGAGATTTATTAAAGATATTGGTCTGTAATTCGTGCAATATAAGGGGTCTTTGCCTGGTTTTGGAATTGTGATGATCGATGCCTCAAGAAATTGTTTTGAAAACCTGCCTAGGTTTCCAACTTCTATGAACATAGATTGCAAAAGGGAAGATATATGTAGTCTAAGCGTTTTAAAGGAGGTTCCAGTAAACCCGTCTGGTTCGGGTGTTTTATTGGACTTAATTTGTTTGATGACACAATGAATCTCTCTAATGGTGAACGGCTCCAAGAGCGAATCCCTTGAATCTACTGATAGATTAGGTAGGCTGAGAGTTTGAAGGAATCCGTCAACTACCTCAGGTTGAGGGGTGGTAAGATTCTCTGATTCTTTAAGGTTGTAAAGGTTATGGTAATAATCTGCAAAGGCATTACCAATGGCTTCAGGTGACAAAAAAATATTTTCATTGATTACCAGACCTTGTATCCTGGACCACGCAGTTCTAGCATTAAGTTTTCTAGCTAAAAGTTCATTAGCTTTGTTACCTTTGTGGTACATGAGTTGTTTGAATTTCAATAGGTTAGCCTTAACCTTATCTGATTCTCGTTTAAGAGGTTTCTGTCGCAGAACAGTAATTTCCTCGGAGATAGTCTCTGTCGGGTTTTGTCTATTGAGCTTTTCTAACTTCCTTAAATGAGTTGCCAGTAAACCCAAAGGTCCCCCATTCTTTTTCTTATACTTAGCTGCCTCAGAAATGCAGAACCCTCTAGTGTAGGCTTCCAATGCTGCCCAGATGGTTTGATGTGAAATTTGTTCAGAAGTATGAAAAGTAATGAATTCAGTGACAGTATTTATTAGTGAGTCACGGAAACCCGGTTCCTCCCAAAGATATCCGGGAAGCCTCCAAGTGAACCTACTTTGTGGGGCTGTTAAAGAGAATACATCAAAAGTAACTGCATCATGGTCTGACCATGGGCAGATTTGGATACGAGAGTCAGTGATGTCGTTGAGAAGTCTGGAGTCTAAGAAGAAAAAGTCTAACCTGGAATAAGTCTTGTGGGGGTTCGAAAAAATGTATAATCTTTGTCGTCCAAACATCATACAAATAATACTGCATAGAGACTGTTTTAAATTTGGCTGCTGAAGAAACGGTATATGAATCAATTTTTTTTACCTCGTTTTAATTTTTTCAAGCATCGGGTCCCATACAACATTAAAGTCACCTCCGAATATAGTGTACCCTTGTCTTACCATTGTCATCTTACTCGGGACTATTTTAATAAATGGGATCTGTCATTGATTGAAAGCATACTGGTTCACTATAGTAAATAATCTACCATTTAGCTTACAGACACAGATTATATATCTCCCTTCAGAGTCCTTCTCCAGACACAATTGTTCAAAGGCTACATCTTTATGTATGACGATTGCAACACCTCTAGTATTGTCAGAGTAAGAGGCTCTGATACATTGTGGGTAAAGGGAGTATTTGTATGGTTGTAACTGATCTATTGTCCAGTGAGTCTCTTGGAGAAGTAATATATCTGCTTTAAGCCTCTGTCCATATGCAGTCAGAAGATTATGCTTAGTTGGGGTATTCAACCCCTTAGTGTTCAAGGGGAGAAGAGAAGAAAGAGCAGAAGATAATGAAGAAATAAAAGAGAGGAGGGAAAGAGGTATAATATACTTTTAAGTGACTTTATGACAGGTTATACGTTCCAGGGTGGTGTTAAAGGCTAGGAGTTAGAATAGTGTGTATGGGCCCTCTTAATTATTGGGTTATAAAAAAAGGGTCTCGTTAAGGTGCTACAATTATATTGAAGTGATCTAGAGATTTTTAAAGATCCACAAGTTTACTATATAAACTTTATTTGGTTTAGTTGGGAGGGGGGTTAAGAGAACAAACAGGGACATTTTTCTAGTATAGATTATTTGGTTAGAGAAGACAGTGGGGGATTAGGGGTGGTGCCCTCACCCATGGAGGGATTAGGTGAGATGAGATCTGCGTAAAAGGGTCTAGTTCAAGGCTTGAAAGGTTTTTTAAGGTTATATCTACTGTTTAGCGGGGTCTAGGTTGGATGAATGTATTGGTCAAAGGGGAGGTCAAAAACTAAAGGCATAGTGGGTTGGCATAGAGTCCCTATATCATGGGACATTGGTAGGAAATCAAATGACAATAACAAATGTATACTATCTTAAATATAACAAGGGATTTCACAAGTAAAATTGGACATAAACCTATTAACAGCAATTGAATAACTAGACATTTATAAATGGTTATAAACGTAGGCTTAAGTTAGAATGTACTTTGAATACTTTGAAGTCATTAACCATTCTTAAAATAAACATAAAAAACAAGGGATTACATGTACTAACATAGATATAAATACATTTCAGTGGTTCTACTTGCAGAGATATAAGGTCTTATATCACCTTGGCTATGCTGGGTTTCTCCAGTGAATTAACTATATATATAAATCTATCTTACAAGAAAATAATATAAACAGATATACAAGACCTCATCCGAGAATATCCAGAGGAGTACACCTAGAGTATGTACAAATCTGAGTTGGTTCTTAGATTATTAAAAGAACTTTTCTAACTCTGAGAGAAACTCAGAGAAATCCTGTATAATCTTATCCTGCTCTCAATATAGGATATAAACCCAGGCTAGTCAATGATCAACATGGTTTGGATACTTATAGGGAAAGATCAAGATGTTCTGATTGACAGTCGTTAGTCATAAACAAAAGAGGGTTATACATTAACTCAACATTAACAAATAACAATAAATAGTATTTCAAAAGACTCAACTGCCTCTAAGACGAACATACCAAACATTAAGAATATGTATCTAGTCATTCAAATTAAGATGGCAATATGAAATGTTTGCACTTTGACTTACAAATGGGAATCCAGAACACACACTCATCGTCAGTGAGGATGTTACTACATAGAGTGAATGTCACCAAAAAGAGTGGGTTAGTGAGTCCCATGGGAAAGCGCTCTTTGAGAAGTACTATTGTAATCATCAGTATTACAGCCTAGCATATTAGGTCTCAGGGATTTCAATTTGGCCATTACCAACTCTCTCTTTAATGGACTAATAACAGTAGAATAGCAACTAAAAAAAGAAAAACAATTATTTTTTTAACATTTAGAGTTTAGACTGAAGATGAAATCTTGAAAGTGAGCATTAGGTAAAGTCAATGTTTATACTGGTTTGTTAGGACTAGAGCCAGATTTAAGATGAGTAGATCATAGTCTCTCAGGTACATTTAACAGAAGCTTATCATCTATATACTTATCAAGTTGGTCAGATGAAGAGTCTCTGGAAACCGAGTTTCTTTTGCCAGAAGGAGGACGTTGTAGAAGAGGGTTTCATTGTTCCGCTATAGGTCGAGGTTGTGCTGTGGAAGATGTATTTTGGGTGTTGCTTTTCAGGGATTGGTCCCATTTCTTAAGGAGATCTTCTCCTTTAGCTGGAGTATCGATTGTGCAGATGGTACCTTCTGTGTGGATGATTAATTTAGCGGGGTATCCCCATCTGTACTTTAATCCTCTGGAATGTAGGGTTTGAGTTAACTGGTGGAATGTACTCCATTTTTGAAGAGTAAATTGGGAATGATCCGGTAACACTTAAATATGTTGGAACTGTTCTGGAACTTGAGGTTGTGAAAAGGCTGCTTTCATAAGTTGTTCTTTGTAAGTGAAGAAATGCAACCTAGCTATGACGTCTCTATGTTTATCTTTAGGAAGCTTGTGAACCCTATCTATAATCATATCAGTGGGGTTCGAAGGAGGAGCAAGAATAGTGCAAAAGTCTTTAATAAAGGTCTCTAGGTCAGCCTGAAGAATATCCTCCGAGATCCCTCTGAAGCGTACATTATTTCGGAGCGACTTATCCTCTAGGTCCGCCACTTTGTGCTCCAGGTCTGACACATAATCTGCTAAATTTTGAGAATGCACAAGTATATTCTGTTGTTCAATAGCTAAGTCTTCCTGTTTGCGCCAAGTGCTTCGGTTCTTTCACCCATTTCTACGATCTCCTTTTTAAGATCTGCAACTGAGCCTCTAATGGCTGAGGTCAAATTTTCCTGTAAATCATTTAGTCTCTTAGAGTACCCACAATGTCTGATCCTGATGATGAATCCATTTCTTCCTCACTTGTTTGAGAGAGAGCTATGTCTGGTGCACCCAGGTTTCCCTGATGTAGTTGGGATGGCGATAAGCCCTTGAATGGAAGAGGTTCCCTGATTCTAAAATGGTCTGTCACAGTATTGAAAGATCTAGCTGCTGACTTGCTCCTGCTCCTAAGCGGCTGTGGCATTATAGTATGACCTGGGATCAGGAAGATAAGCTTATCACTCAAAGACAGGGAATTATGAATTCTTTCAATAAAAAGTTATAAGCCAGAGTCTATAAGAGGTCAACAGATCTCACTGGAGTCTATGGAAATTGAAATGATGGGGAGAGGGCACTAACTCCTATTCATATTTAGGTGAGCATACTGACAGTAACAAGGCAGTTTTTAACTTTAGAATTTCCGCAGGAAGCAACTAGATTTGTGTGAATCTTTTATAGCATAGCTGGGTTAGAAAAAACAGAGTGTCTGTGATAATAAGGCAGTTTATATTGATAGATTGGTACAATACTCCCTCACTACGTATCAATAAGGCCTCTAGCTATGTCCTAAAAGAGTTTAGCTTGGTTCCTAGTACGTATCTGCAGAAAGTTATTTCCCAGTGCGTTAACGAGAGTTTTTCTTTGGCATGTTTATAGTGGGAGGTATTAAGGTGTCAGGTATATTCCCAAATTTCTGTGAAGCCTTTATTGTGGGAAATATTGGATTATAAGGTGATGTGTCACAGTAGAAATAGCGAATTTCGCCAAGATATATAAGCACCCCAATATTAGAACTAGTCTCAGCAGCACTTGTACTGTTTTGTTGGATGTGTCCTTCACTTATTTATACTGCTTCTGGCTAGATCAATAGGTTAAAGTCAGTGATCTCTTACCAGCATGGGCCATCAACTGGCAAATATGTCTGATTACCGCCTCTATGATGTTCCGGCTCTACCTTTACCACCTTAGTGATCAGCCAGTGTAGAGGAATGGTCTGAGTCTCCTCTGGATTCCTGTAGGGCAAAAATTAGCTCAGTGTGATGGAGTTGCTTGGATCCGGTGCCAGCCGGGATTGTGTAGGCCTCAGGTCGATCTTCGTGATGTGTATTAGTTACCTGGGTCACAACTGGTCTGAAAATATACCCTCTGTCTCCTCAGGGTCTGTAGTGTATAAAGTTGTTGTAGATACTAGTTTTAACTAGAAAATTTTGATTTTTTTTTTAGATGACCGAATGCAGTGCTGAAGGAAATCACGTCCGCTCAGCTCGGTAGTTGGCTTCGCCCCCCTGAAAATGTTTATTTTGATGGGTGTTAATCTATAGTAGTACTTGCAGGCTATTCATATTGAGTGCAGCTGCTGTATACAGTACAGCCTACGGGTATATACATAATAAACGTTCAATATCATACAGCCCAGTTGTTCCACTACCTATACATCACAAACTGATGTATCATCTGCAGTGTAGTACAGTTTAAAGCTGACAAGCTGTGTAAACTGGATCAGGGGGCCGATTTAAGAAAGTGCGAGCGGACATGATATGATGTAGTGTATCATGTCCGCCACACATCAATAAATGCCAACAGCATACGCTGTCAGCATTTATTATTGCACAAGCAGTTTGTGCGTGTGAACTGCTTGTACAATGCCGTCCCCTGCAGATTCACGGCCAATCAGCCACTAGCAGGGAGTGTCAATCCGCCCGATCGTATAAGATTGGGCGGATTGATGTCCGCAGCCTTAGAGCAGGCGGCCAAGTTATGGAGCAGCGGTATATATGTGTGTGTTCCTCAGGCATATCATAGCCAGTGCCTCACCAGCCTCTGAGCTCACCGCAAGTCACTGATAAAGTAAAATAATTGTATGGAAAATTAAATGTAAGATAATATCATTTAACATACTTTTGAAAATGTGTGAATCACTATTCCTTTATATCAGTTATATGTATCTGTTAGTATAAATAAATAGCAATACTAATACTAAAGGAGATTGTATTGCTAATCATCTTATCATTACCTTATCTTACCTTTTGTGAATCAATTATTTGTGCAAAATATGTGACAGTTTTAAACAATGACTACCTACTAGCTAAAACCACATTTACTTGGAAGAGTATATTTAGAGAGGTTTGCCAGACATTATCATCTTTAAGACAGTGTACAATAGCATTATGAAATCTAAAAAGCCCCAAAGGGCAAGTATTACTGGAATTAATGTTTGATGATTAAATCTCGTTACACAATATGTTAAGAACAAAACAATCTTTATTAACATGTACAATCCACCTGTTCAATTACTTTTGTGTTGTAATACCTCAGTGGTTGCATCTGTCTTATTTACAAAATAATTTTGAAATAGCAATTCTACCCATGCATATTGGGCCCAAATGCAAGAATACTCATTGGTAAATGATAATGTCAAAGATGATGGTGAAAACGGATTTATATATGAAAACAGAGAGAGTAATATTTACTTATTTATTCATTCATTAATTCATCAAAAAAGGAAACATTTTACCATCTTAATGCACAAGTGAGACCTTACATCAGATGCATAACCCCTGCAGCCATCTTTAAGCTAATTTACCATCTCAAATTAGACCTCAGAACAGATACATATCTGTTCCATTACACCAGTTAGAAGATTAAGGGCACAATGATCGAAATCTCTCTAGTCTGGCAAGAATGTCTAAGATCTCTTGCCACTACTGTGAGGTCGCTCCAAAAAAATATAGAAAAGAAAATTTTAGTGTGAGAACTATTTATCTAAACATATACATTACAATATAATGCAAAAAAACAAGCCTAAAGATTTTGTGATTTAGTACCATACCGGCAAGTTTTTGATCATGAGACCATATCTGAGGCCTAAGAACAGGTATATAGCTCCTGCAGCCCCCTTTATCAAAGCTGTATGTCATATGGCACCCAAGATCAAATACATAGCCCCTATAGCAGTTATATGCCCAAATTAGACCTGAGATTATTATTATCAGTTATTCCACAGTGCTAAAAACATGGGTCTAACATGCAAGGTGACAATTATGGGAGACAAAGGGATAGAGGGCCCTGCTAAGAGTTTCATTGTTGTAAATCAGATCGGATACATGTTCCTACAGCTGCAATAATGCAATCTAGATGTCACTCTGCCATTGCTCACTATGGCTGTTGCCATAGACCCGGCAGTGGTGACTTGTTGCTATGGCCGTTGCCATAGACGCAGACGGTGGTGCAGAGCATGCAGCGTTGATGTCATCGCCACTCGCTGTCTCTCTCTCCTGGATACATGTTCCTACAGCTGCAATAATGCAATCTAGATGTCACTCTGCCATTGCTCACTATGGCTGTTGCCATAGACCCGGCAGTGGTGACTTGTTGCTATGGCCGTTGCCATAGACGCAGACGGTGGTGCAGAGCATGCAGCATTGATGTCATCGCCACTCGCTGTCTCTCTCTCCTGGATGCCGCTCTGATTACATCTGTGTGTCCACCTTGGTGCCAATATGTGCCTATGTAAGTACTCCATCACTGCCCAAGTATACAGTAGGTGTTACTGTGTGTTCTCCTGGGTGCTATTATCTGTATGTGCTGGATTGATATTACGTTACTGAACTCTGCCTGTCTGACTACTCTGCTTGCTTAACCACTAAAGTACTGGATTGCCATAACGTTGCTGAACCCTGCCTGTCTGACTACTCTGCTTGCTTAACCTCTGAAGTACTGGATTGCCATAACGTTACTGAACTCTGCCTGTCTGACTACTCTGCTTGCTTAACCCCTAAAGTACTGGATTGCCATAATGTTACTGAACTCTGCCTGTCTGACCACTCTGCCTGCTTAACCCTTGAACTATTGGATTGCTAGTCTGTTACCGAACTCTGCCTGTCTGACCATTCTATTGATTTATCCTTGAACTGTTATATGCCTACTGTGAGTACCGCTTACCTCATTTTGCAAACTTTCTCTGCTCTGGGATATTTCCTATCATATCAGAAGATTACTGACCAAGTTTGGTCTGATAGTGGAATATCCCACGAGCATTACACTAGAAAGCTTATGTTTAGCCTTAGTTCAGAAGCAAGGATATTGTAGCCCCCTTTATGCTTGTAAGCAAATCAAAGTTGACTTTATTTTTTTGCAAGACACATGTATGCAAGATATTAACGGGAAGCAGCAGTTCATCTCCTGCATACATAAATACATATAAAATAAACAGTCACTCTCATATAAACACCAAATTATAAAAATGATTCATAAAATTAATTATTTTTTTACAAGGGTTCAATGGTATATGGCCATGTATTTTACTGCAAAGGGCTATTATATATATATATATATATATATATATATAGTTCCGGGAAAGAAGTATATATATATGTCCCAAAGTATATATATATGTATATATATATATATATATATATATATATATATATATATATATATATAAAATATATATATATATATATATATATATATATATATTCATCCAAAAGCAAAAAGCACTCACCGGGTCTTTGTGCAAATAAACAAGTTTTAATGTGACGTTTCGGGGTTACACCCCGTCTTCAGACAACTTATTTACAGATAGAATACATTACTCACCCTTTATAGCCGTGACCTACTCCCAAACGTGTCCCTGCCGATGGTGTACCGGAAGTCAGACAGCCGCGCTGTGAACCACCGCGTCATCAGTTGTCATGGCGACCAGGATGCTCATCGACAGTCTATGTGTTAGAATTAAAAACAACAACACTGCATAAATTTGACAACAATAGGGTACGTAAGATCAAGGAAATTTCACACAATTTTGACAGTATTGTAAGGAGTAGAGTTACCTATACAGTCTAATTTGCATGATATAGAAGGGGAAAACAAAATATCACCAATATTTACAAGAACAAAATTATTTACATAAACCCAAAAAAGGGTACACGCTAGAACCATTGGATTGCTGGAATATATATAAGGGGTGTCAGTACTAAACGGGGATAGAAATTAATCCTAATGCCGTATATTGAAAATAAGGATCAGCCTATCTTTAGACCCCCGCTGCAATACTCATGTATTCAAAGCCATGCCGCTATGTGCAAAGTGACAAAAATGGGTTTATGTAAATAATTTTGTTCTTGTAAATACTGGTGATATTTTGTTTTCCCCTTCCATATCATGCAAATTAGACTGTATAGGTAACTCTACTCCTTACAATACTGTCAAAATTGTGTGAAATTTCCTTGATCTTACGTACCCTATTGTTGTCAAATTTATGCAGTGTTGTTGTTTTTAATTCTAACACATAGACTGCCGATGAGCGTCCTGGTCGCCATGACAACCGATGACGCGTTGGTTCACAGCGCGGCTGTCTGACTTCCGGTACACCATCAGCAGGGACACGTTTGGGAGTGGGTCACGGCTATAAAGGGTGAGTAATGTATTCTATCTGTAAATAAGTTGTCTGAAGACGGGGTGTAACCCCGAAACGTCACATTAAAACTTGTTTATTTGCACAAAGACCCGGTGAGTGCTTTTTGCTTTTGGATGAATATGTTATATTTTTAAAGCACCCCGGGCAAATTGGATTACAAATGGTGTAACTGTGAGTGCTGATACCCCTTTGGATACATATATATATATATATATATATATATATATATATACAGGGAGTGCAGAATTATTAGGCAAGTTGTATTTTTGAGGATTAATTTTATTATTGAACAACAACCATGTTCTCAATTAACCCAAAAAACTCATTAATATCAAAGCTGAATAGTTTTGGAAGTAGTTTTTAGTTTGTTTTTAGTTATAGCTATTTTAGGGGGATATCTGTGTGTGCAGGTGACTATTACTGTGCATAATTATTAGGCTACTTAACAAAAAACAAATATATACCCATTTAAATTATTTATTTTTACCAGTGAAACCAATATAACTCAACATTCACAAATATACATTTCTGACATTCAAAAACAAAACAAAAACAAATCAGTGACCAATATAGCCACCTTTCTTTGCAAGGACACTCAATCCATGGATTCTGTCAGTGTTTTGATCTGTTCACCATCAACATTGCGTGCAGCAGCAACCACAGCCTCCCAGACACTGTTCAGAGAGGTGTACTGTTTTCCCTCCTTGTAAATCTCACATTTGATGATGGACCACAGGTTCTCAATGGGGTTCAGATTAGGTGAACAAGGAGGCCATGTCATTAGATTTTCTTCTTTTATACCCTTTCTTGCCAGCCACGCTGTGGAGTACTTGGACGCGTGTGATGGAGAATTGTCCTGCATGAAAATCATGTTTTTCTTGAAGGATGCAGACTTCTTCCTGTACCACTGCTTGAAGAAGGTGTCTTCCAGAAATTGGCAGTAGGACTGGGAGTTGAGCTTGACTCCATCCTCAACCCGAAAAGGCCCCACAAGCTCATCTTTGATGATACCAGCCCAAACCAGTACTCCACCTCCACCTTGCTGGCGTCTGAGTCGGACTGGAGCTCTCTGCCCTTTACCAATCCAGCCACAGGCCCATCCATCTGGCCCATCAAGACTCACTCTCATTTCATCAGTCCATAAAACCTTAGAAAAATCAGTCTTGAGTTATTTCTTGGCTCAGTCTTGACGTTTCAGCTTGTGTGTCTTGTTCAGTGGTGGTCGTCTTTCAGCCTTTCTTACCTTGGCCATGTCTCTGAGTATTGCACACCTTGTGCTTTTGGGCACTCCAGTGATGTTGCAGCTCTGAAATATGGCCAAACTGGTGGCAAGTGGCATCTTGGCAGCTGCACGCTTGACTTTTCTCAGTTCATGGGCAGTTATTTTGCGCCTTGGTTTTTCCACACGCTTCTTGCGACCCTGTTGACTATTTTGAATGAAACGCTTGATTGTTCGATGATCACGCTTCAGAGGCTTTGCAATTTTAAGAGTGCTGCATCCCTCTGCAAGATATCTCACTATTTTTGACTTTTCTGAGCCTGTCAAGTCCTTCTTTTGATCCATTTTGCCAAAGGAAAGGAAGTTGCCTAATAATTATGCACACCTGATATAGGGTGTTGATGTCATTAGACCACACCCCTTCTCATTACAGAGATGCACATCACCTAATATGCTTAATTGGTAGTAGGCTTTCGAGCCTATACAGCTTGGAGTAAGACAACATGCATAAAGAGGATGATGTGGTCAAAATACTCATTTGCCTAATAATTCTGCACTCCCTGTATATATATATATATATATATATATATATATATATATATATATATATATATATATATATATATATAAAACAATTCCGAAAATGTTAAGACAGTATGGAAAATGCAGAAAAAAGTCATTTGAAAATTCAATTCACCTTGTACTATATGGAAAACTCCTTATTAACATATTCTTAGATGTGTTACTTTGTGAATTTAATGTATTTTTGAAAATATACACATATTTCAAATCTGATGAGTGCAACACATTCTAAAACAATTGGGACAGTTGACTGTTTACCACTGTGTAATATCACCTTTTCTTTTAATAACACTTATAAGGTGTTTGGGCACTGAAGACACCAGTTGGTTAAGTTTAGCAAGCTGAATTTCCCCCTTCATCCATTATGCATGTCTTCAGCTGCACAACTGTACAGGGCCTTTGTTGCCTTATTTTGTCTTTTATAATGTGCCACACATTCTCAATCAGAGACAGGTTAGGACTGCAGTCAGGCCAGGCTAGCACCCGCACTCTCTGCTTATGCAACCATGCGCTTTATTTTTTATTTTTTTAAATTTCCAACTTTTATTGTGCATTATGGAAAACAAAAAATATTACAAAGAGATTGCAAATCCCCCAACATTGTTATATGTTACAATCATCAGGTTAAGATATAGTTTGGTGAAATGGAACTTTAGATCTCCTTGCATTAGGTAAGTAACATAAGTACAATTTAAACTAAACAACACAAACATCTATGCTGGTCTTGAAAACTATATGAGTTGTGTACATTCTGTTATATCAACTGATTGGGCCATAAAGCCCCTTATGAGAGTTTGCAGTCCTTGACAAGTTCCGTCTCCAGCCCATGGACTGCAGACGATGTGGGTTTTTACCTTATAAATGAGTCCGCCTCAGCCGTCAAGGCCATCTGTTACCATTCTGTCGTGTTGTCCGTCAGAGTCTCTAGGAGGGGGGGGGGCGTAACTAGCCTTCCCACACAAATTGCAAGTCATGAAAGAAATTAAGTTTCTGCCTCTTCAAATAGCTGTATTCTTCTAACGTCAGTAACTCGGTCGTTTTATCTATCTAAATTTGTACCGTCAGGGGATCTTAAGTTTTCCATTTGAGTGCAATCAAGGATTTTGCTCCATTTAGCCCAATTTGTAGTAGCTGTCTCCTTAATTTACAGGGGATGTTTGGCAATTTGTTTAGCAAAGCCATACTAGACGTTAACACAAAGTTTTTAGTTAGAATTTTGCGAAAGTGGTTCTCCACGTGTTCTCAGAGCCATCTCAACTTCTCGCATTCCCACCACACATGTCTATAGATACCCCTAGTCTTGCAGCCTCTCTAGCAGCGCTCATTAGCTGATGGGTAAATGGAGTGTATGCGTGTAGGGGTGAGATACCACCTCAGTAGGACCTTATAGTTAAGTTCTAACATTTTTGGGGAGGTTGATGATTTTTTAGTGTTGCGGAATATGGATTCCGATTCTTTAGTAGTATAGGTTACCCCCAATTCCTTCTGCCACGTGTAGGATGGAAGAACAGTGGAATGGGTGGGCTATCTGCAATTGTAATGCAGCGTAATTTTATTATGAGATTCGTGAGTGTTTGGATCACAACTGCAGATACAAAATTGAGAGTTGAAAGATGATGCTTCCTGTGTTGGCTATGTCCCTTTAAGTGATCTCCTTGTTGTTTGGTTACAGGAGAGAAAATTAATTCCTGTATTATTTTTGGTAAGTCAGAAGTGGAAACGTGAGAGGAATAAGTTAATTTGCCTGCATAGGATTCAGTGAAATGAGGAACAGAATCTTATAAGGTCTAACTGCTATAAGTCTCTTAAGTTGTTTTTAACTGATTGCAGTATTAGGAATGGAAATCGTCACATTGCTGCAGCCTTAGCTCTAGACGGAACAGTTCTACTGGTTAGTAACGATTACCTGGAGGAGTGGTTTTGGGCACCAATCGGGTGCGAGGTATCACAGCAGTGATAGGAGATTCTTGAGGCCAGGCCGGGAGCACTTGTAAGTTGCGCGTCTGACGAAACTGAGGAGGTGTGACTCTGAGCACCAATCAGGTGCGAAGAAAATCGGCTGCTCAGAACTGAGAGAATTCCTTAACCGGAGTTGCGGCTGTGACCGCGGTCAAAGCAGCTTAGAGTAAGGATGTCCGGTATAAGTTGGAAGCTGCAAAGGTTAGAGAGTTGTAGAAAATGTCCGGTGATCAATCTGTACAAGCAGCAATAGGATTTCGTCAGCAGATTTCAAAGTGGCAAAGTCCTGGTTTTAATTCCTTGCTGAGGCAGGTTAATAAAGCACTTAACTTTCTAAGGAAATAGTTGGAGTAATAATCCTTGCAAAATAAGCAATGTAGAGTCAAACGTTGATAGAAACAAGAAAAACACTGCAGTCTTGCTACACATCAAAATTAATTGACAACTAGACAAGGTGCATTGTGGGAACTTATAGAATTGGCTTAAAGAGACATAGCGTAGCAGAGGAAATCCCTGACAGAAATAATGTGCGCATTTTTGAGAGTGAACGTGGGAGTGGTTTACCAGCCAAGCAGGTATTTTCAAAGGAGTAAGAGGTCTGAGGAAGTCAGCCCTATGTGGCGATATAAAGACAAAATGTGAGAGGTGCATATGTTTGAGCCATGAAGAGTATATACCGTTTGCTGTATCTTTGAGTCGATCTCTATCCAGGAGCTTACTCTCTCCGATAAACCTAGACAGGGGTGTGGTGTTGGTCCATTCCGCCGCCCTTTAGTAATTTGCATCTAAACCACCTATGAATTCAGCGTTGTTTGGGATTGGGAAGAGTGGAGATCTTTCTCCTGTAATGTGGTTATTCTGAGATGCCAACACATCCCAGGACTAAAAAAGTGGCTATGGATTGTGAGTGTTTAACATTGCGGGGGTCGCAGGGTCTTTGGTACCCAGCATAGTGCTCCTACATGGGGACTTTTAAAATGTGAGAATCAATAGCAATCCAGGCTTTGTGCTCTGGAGAGCTATGCCAATCCAATACTCTCTCTAAGACCATGGCATCTAAGTATGTTGAGATACTGCTGAGGCCCGTTTGTCACTGATCTGTACATTGTTTTCCTATTTATTCTGGGTCTGCTTTTGCCCCAGGTGAATACATTTATATATTTTTGCAACTGGATTGGGTACCAATTTGGTAATGGTATGGGGAGGGCCTGTAAAATGTAGAGGATTCTTGGTAAGGTAGTCATCTTAATGCATTGTGTACGTCCCCACCACAAAATGGGTTTGTTTGACCAGGAGTTTAAATCTCGTTGAACTGAGTATAAAAGAGCAACAAAGTTGCTTAGTAATAGATCTTTGGGGTTTGGAGATAGGTGTATCCCCTATTTAAGGGTCTTGCTCTGGAGCTGCAACAGGCAAATTGACGACAATGTGTCAAAATTGCTCGGGGGAAGGGATATGTTTAGGATTTCGATTTGGTGGAATTTGCTAAAAAATTTGAATATCCTCCAAACTTTTTCAACTCTGCCATTATCCCCTTGATAGATTGGTGGGGGTCACTAATAGTAAAGAGAACGTCATCAGCATATAATGCTATTTTAAAACTGTTTTGGCCAATGTCAATTTCTTTTATTAAATGTTTTTTCCGGATATGTGCCACCAAAATTTCCATGGAGAGGACGAACAACAATGGGGACAAAGGGCAGCCCTGCCTTGTACCGTTGCTAATTTTAAAGGGATTAGAGAGTAGGCCGTTAACCTTTACTTGTGCTGTGGGGGACAAATATAGACAGAAGATTCTGTAAAGCATATTTGGGCCGAGGCCTATCACCTTTAGTGTCTCTTGGAGGAATTGACAATTGATTCAGTCAAAAGCCTTTTCGGCATCAGTTGCTATAAAGACCGTAGGTATTTTGTGGTGTTTCGCATACGTCATGAGGGTCAATGCTCTTATGGTGTTAACCCTAGCTTCTCTATGGGGTATGAAACCTACTTGGTCCATGTGTATTATATCTGGTAGGATTTTGTTTAGTCTTTTTGCAAGTATTATGCCTAATATCTTTAAATCAGTATTTAATAATGAGATTGGCCTATAACTTTTGGGATCAGTGGATGTTTTATTAGGTTTTAGGAGAACTGAGACATGAGCCAACTGCATTTCTGGGGATAATGCCTGTCCCTCGTCCAGAGTCTGAAACAGTCTTAAGAGGTGTGGCGCCAGTAAGGACCTGTATTTCTTATATGTGTTACTTAAGACATCCGGCCCAGGACTTTTCCCAGAGGGTAAGTCTGAGATTGCAGACAGAATCTCTTGAAGAGATATTGGAATCTCCAGCTCCTCTTTAATTATGGGTTGGATTTTGGGTAAGTCTGCTTCTCTAATGTAAGCTTGCATAACCAGCCTGTGATTGATGGTTTAGTGGGAGATTTTAAAGTTCCTTGTAACATGTTCCAAAGTGGTTCGCTATCTCCTTACTATCATATATTGTTTGATTGGCTGATGTGATCAATTTGCAGATTTGAGATTTCATAGTTTGGGATTTTAACACTCTGGCTAGACGTGGCCCTATTCTGTTGCCCTTGTAAAAGAAGGTCTTTCTTATTGATAGTGCCCTCCTTTTGGGCATCTTTGGTTAAAACTGCATTGATGTCTTTTCTAAGCTTTGTTATGTGTAAAAGTAAGGTGTGATTGCTAGGTGAGTTTTTATGCTTCAGTTCTGTTTGGTTTAATTGGGTGGCCAATGCTGTGATGGTGGAGTTGTAAGTTTTCTTCCAGAAGGCTTAATGTTTTATACATTTTCCCCTGATTACTGCCTTGCACGCTTCTCAAATGTATTTAGGTTGTGTTCCAGTGATATTGTTAAATTGAAAGTATTCGGAAAGGGATTTGTTAATAGCCTCATGAGTATCAGGGTAGTAGAGTAGGGAGTCATCCATTCTCCATATGTATGGGACCACAGGTTTATCAGGCCATTCAAGGTGGATGCTTATAGCTGAATGATCTGACCATGGCATTGCTTATATATTATATAGTATATTAGCAGGGATAGATGGTTTCTATCAATAAACATGTAATCGATGCGCATGTAAATTGCTCAGGGGTGTGAGAAAAATGTAAAATTACGCTGCGTCGGATGTTGTATCCTCCACCCATCAATCAAGCCCAACTGCTCTAAACAGGTAAATACTGTATTTGGGGCCCTAGACCGAGAGTGCGTAGACCTTGTGGACGTATCTAGTGAGGGATCTAGTATAGTATTGAGATCACCCCCGATAATCAGGATTCCTATCTTATGCACTATGATGAGGGAAAGTGAGCACTGGAAAAACTTATGCCTGTTACAATGTGGCGCGTACACATTAACCAGCGTAACTGGTCTGTTAAAAAGGAGGCCTGTTAAAATTAGTATTCTGCCATCTGCGTCAGCGACCTTGTTGTGGAGTTGGAAATGAGGATGTTTGTGAAAAATAATGCTCACCCCGTGTTCTTTAATGGAGAATGAATTATGGTATCCCACAGGGAAATCTCTCGAGGTGAAAGTCGGTTCGGAGACAGATAAAAAATGAGTCTCTTGAATGAAAATTATAGAATCTGTGCATTTGGCAAAACTCTTAAGGGCAACTGATCTTTTGGTCGGGGAGTTAAGTCTTTTTGCATTTTGCTAAATTATATGTATTCTAGGGATAGTCATGATGGAGTCTGGAGAAGTCATGTTGTCTAAAGTAATTATGTCTTACCTGACGGGTGAGGTCCCGAAGAGGGTGGACTAGACTCAGCATATACTTTGCCTTAGCAGAAGAATCAACTGCATAACAGTTAATGGGTTGTATGGAGGGGGTGAATTCCCCCTGCAATAACCTAATAAATAAATGTACAATGAGCAATAACAACAAACAATAAAGAAAATAAAAAAAACAATAAATACAACATTATAACAAAATCCGATGGTTCCCTAGGGATCATCGGTATAGTAAGATAATAACTTCTCATCCTAAGGATGTAAGGAGAGTGGAAGAGGGAAACTTAGGGCAGGTGTTTTTGCCAATCCACTCTATTCAGGCATTTGAAGAACAAACTGGCATATGGCATCTCTATAAGTCCTGCTTAGTTTCATAAAGAGTTGCTGTATATTAACCTACTCAGTTTTCTATAGCTCTAAGTATTGTCCTTACAAACCACAGAATAAAAGCAATTCAGGGAGGCTCAGAGGATGTAGAAGCTGATGAGGAGTGTGTAGTAGCCATATTTTTCCTTTTCCTTGCTACTGTATACTACTCTGCTCTCTGCTGCTTGAGCGCTATCTTTTGTTGTTTGCACCTGTCTTCAGTATCATCAGCAAGACTTGGTAGGGATGGTTGCGCTATATTTAATTGTCTACAAAAGAGTTCCAAGTCCTCAGGTCCTCTATAGAGGAAAGTTTTGTCGTCTTTGAGCACTTTAATGGCAAAAGGGAATCTCCATCTGTACTGTATTCCCAGCTCCTGGAGATGAAGGGTCAGAAATCTTGCCTCTTTTCGCTTTGACAGCGTAATAGGGCTTAGGTTGGCTTAGATCTGTAGTGTATCCTCACAGAAGTGTCGCTATCATTTTCTAGGAGGAATTTGAATAAATTATGTAGATATGAGGGCATCTGTTGAGGCAGTATCTTTTCAGGAATTCTACGGATCCGCAAATTTTGGTGGCACCCCCTGTTGTCAAGGTCTTCCATCTGATTTTGTAATTGGTCAATGGCTGTGTGCTGGTGTTGGAGCGCCATTGTGGTATTATCAGTATATTTATGTGTCTCTTCCAGCTGTTCTTCCAGATCCAGGACTCTATTTCCCAATTCCTAATTCACTAATTTCTCTCCTGACCTCAGCCAGGCCATCCTTGATATCTTTGCTTACTTGAGTCACTATCGCAGAGAGGTCTGCCTTAGTGGATAGTGTTTGTAGATCGGCCCTTGTAATCAGTCTGTTGTCCACAGCCATGTGGTTTTCAATCTGTGTTATGGAATTGTTTATCTCCTGTTGGAGAGCTTTTGTTTCACCCCCATATTGTTTTTTTCTGACATTTGAAGTATGAGTTCAATTTTCCACCAGTTACTGAAGAACTCTTAGATGTTTTATCAAGCTTATTTTTGCTTTTAGAGGCCATTTTGACTTCTGTTTGTAAGGGACAATCTGTTTTAAGGGCAATAGATAGTGTTACTAGGCAGAGTTTAAATATTACAAATAAGACTCTGAAAGTAGGACTTTATGTTTCCAAACTGTCTATCCCACACAATTATCTGTTGTAGTATCAGTGGTTTGCAGGGGTTGTTCCTTTGTTATTTATTTATTGTGCCTTTTTGCTATTATTGTTTTCCCCTGACAGGCCATTTCCCAGGACCGGGTGTATACAAGAAGGAAGGTGCAGGGCGTATAGTGCGCCTGAAAGTGATTGCTGAATGGTTTACCTACACCTCTTGCTCTGATATAGCAGCATTGCTGTGGGATGCTTTCTCTGTGTGGAAACCACTGACTCTTATGCCACCGGATCGCCTCACTTAGCTCTTCTGCAGAGCTCAGGATGAGTTGCGCGCCTTCCGATGTCCAGCGTCAAGTTTTAGGCCTCAGGTCCCTGGATCGGGCAGACGATGTTCTGACAGGGTTGAACAAGCAGTTATTAGTTGGCCACTGCTTATCTGAGTGTGGAAGACAGGTTGCGTGTGGCTAACTTACTTTTAAAGCTGCAAGTTGGTGCCAAAACAAGTCCTTTTATACGGAGCTCTACTCAGATGCGGCAATTAGCTTTGCTGGCCGACTCCTCCCCCCGTAACCAGGCGCTTGTAATCCAGGCAGAATGTGGTTTGGCGTCCTGCTGTAAAATGCAGAGACGTCCCTGGAAAAGACAACGTCTGGATGGCAGCATATGTTGCTCCAAAATGTATACACATCTTTCTGCATTAATGGTGCCCTCACAGATGTGCTAGTTACCCATTCCATGGACACTGACGCACCACCATACCATGACAGATGCTGGTTTGTGGACCTGATGCTAATATGGTCCTTTTCCTCTTTGGCCCAGAGAACATGACGGATGTTTTTTCCAAAAACTATTTGAAATGTTGACTTGACGGACCATAAAACACGATTCCACTGTGCTACTGTCCATCTTAGATGAGACCGAGCCCAGAGAAGTCTGCGACACTTCTAGACAGTGTTGATGTATGGCTTTTGCTTTGCATAGTAAAGCCTTAACTTGCATCTATGGATGCAGCGGCAAATGGTGTTGACTGACAAAGGTTTACCAAAGTATTCCCGAGCCCATGTCAGGCTATCCATTACAGACTCATGACGGTTTTTGGAGATAGTGACATCTGAGGGATCAGAGATCACAGGCATTTAGAAGTGGTTTTCTGCCTTGCCCTTTACTCACCGAGATTTGACCGGATTCCTTGAATCTTTTAATTATATTGTGCACTGTAGAAGGTGAAATGCCCAAAATCCAACGATTCGTCTTTGGTGAATGTTGTTCTCAAAGTGTTGCATTATTCGCTGATGCAGGGGCGGAACTACCGGTGGTGCAGCAGTCGCGGTCGCGACCGGGCCCCCCGGAGGTCCCCCATCAGGGGGGCCCCAGCTTTAGCACAATTTTTTTTTTCTTTTTTTAAACTTTTTTTTCCCCTCAAAGTTAAGTGCCAAATGTACTGTACACAACATGTCTTTTTTTTTTTAATACATATTTGCTAAAGTGCCAGTATGATCAAAAGTGTTCAGTTTGCTATATATTATATTATAGTAAGCATAGATAGTATCACTATTAATCTATATATAGCCAGTGAGGCAAATTGTCCTTATTCCATAAGAAGAAATTAATAAAAAAAAATAATCATAGGCTAATATAATTAATATAAATATCAACTATTAATAGTTTGGAAGAAATATATATATATATATATATATATATATATATATGGGGTGAAGAGAAGAAGGGAAGGGTGCACAGAGAAGCCAGATCTGGGTTTAGTATGTTATGGTACCAGGATTAACAATCACGCTAAAATCACACTCACTTGTTCAAACCTCAATCAGTATGAGTTAAGGTTCTGGCGTGGAGGCTATTTCAAGCCCTCTTTTACTTTCTTTGCAGCTGCTGCTGGCTTGTTGGCTTGTTTGAATCTAACTCTCGGTATTCGGGAGATCCTTACACAGTTGTTCCTGTCTCCTACCCTCTATGCCTGTGTTCAGTATCGGCATACGAAGAGGGAGGTGTGTCATCATCCAGCGTTCCTGATTGGCCACACGGAACTTAGTCCGGCTCGAGGATTGGTGTTGTTGCCGTTGTGAGTCTCCCGGGCGACGCTGTGGTCCCGGCCCGCTTGGTTAGGCACGTTCAAGTGCCGCCCTGCTTGTGAGTACCTTTTCTCTCCTTATACTTACCTGTCAGGGTTTATACGTTATCACCCTATTGGCGCCTTCCTGTTTCCCCACTACAGATATTTCAAGCCCTGTAAGACATCCTGCGATCCTTTTCACTGCTTGGTACTCCTTCACAGTATTGTAGTGCTATTCCAAAAGCAAAACTTCTTTACATCTGTCTTGTCAGCCTGTTTTTAACTCCTTAATCCCACAGAATTGATATGAAAAAGGGGGATGGATAGGGGCTTTGGGATGGATAGGGGCTTTAAAGATCAGACGGTGTTATAGTTGGCGGTTTATTAGTAACACTCCACACTATGCCAATAGTATATGACACACTTATAACACACTTGAAATCACAATGCTTAAAAAATAAATAAAAAAAAAGCTAAAAAACACTTCTGTTAGAGCTGGCACTAAACGATCTGCTGTAAACAGAAAAATAACCGAAAACAGCTGAAAGTCTTGTTGCCCTTCAAACAGAGTATGTATGTCATACACACTCGCAGGATGTCTTACAGGGCTTGAAATAGCCTCCATGTCAGCACCTTACCTCATACTGATTGAGGTTTGAACAAGTGAGTGTGATTTTAGCGTGATTGTTAATCCTGGTACCATAACATACTACACCCAGATCTGGCTTCTCTGTGCGCCCTTCCCTTGTTCTGTTCACCCTAGATTCCTCTGAGATCTCCTTGGGGACCCCTCAGTACAATAATGGAAAAAGGCTGCAAGAGACTGATCTATTCCTCAACTATAAAGGAGTGACTCTCCTTTTTGTTTTCATATATAATTGGAGGACAGTGTTTATAATATAATATATATAGAGATATATAAATATATTTCTATATACGTACAGTATATACTGTATATATATATTAATGTAACTAGAAACACTGAATTTGGTGAGTTTATTTTCATGTTACTTGTTTAGTGCTGATACTTTTTGTGTATGTATATATATATATATATATACAGTATATATATATATATATACAGTATATATATATATATATATATATATACACATATATATATATATGTATATAATATATACATATATATATATATAATACAAGAAGAAAAGCGAGGACTCAGGAACTTGAAGCCAGGTGACTTTATTTGATATACAAAGGTGGTTAGCACTAACACAGGTGTGCAAGGGGTGCTAGATCTGACGCGTTTCGCGCATGCTCACATGCGCTTCATCAGAGATCTAGTGGTGTTACCTGTGGAAGGTTTATATAGAGAGTGTCGGCCAATGGAACAAGATTCACAAAGGTGGGCAGCACCAATCCCAGTACTGGTCCCTGTAATAGTGTACTAAAGCTAGGTGTAAACGTGTGCTATCTCAAGTGAGTGTATAACTAAATAAATCGGTGAATAGCTTTCTATAATCTGTTGGTTAGATCAAAAGGAAAATATTTTTTGGTGCAAAGTGAGAAAAAAAATTAAAAAAGAAAAGACATGGGAAATAATAAAAAGTGATACTAAAATCAAGTGAAAGTGAATTAGTTAGGATGGACCATTGGCACAACACTCACTGCATTCAGGCTAAAAGGCTGGGGACCAGGGGCGGAGAGGGTCCAAAAGGGGATACTCTCCACACCTGGGCCTCATGATTGTGTTAAAAGCACACATCCTAAGCGTGCATTGTGATGACTATTACTACTATTTTGTATTTTTTTATTTATTTATTTTTATGTTAATATCATGTGTTGGTGTATGTTGTTGTTTGTTTGTTTTGTTTTTTATTTTTTATTTTTTATTCTTTATTCGTTTCCTATCTTTTCTATGTACCTTGTGATATTTGTCTTCGAGCTACTAGCTTCTTTATTTGAAGTGTCTTTAAATTAATTTGGCCCTTAGGCCACAAAGAATCAATGGTAAATAATTCTTAAATTTTATGGGTTGGTTTTCTTCATAGCATTGAATGCCTATATTGGTAGCAGAGACACTTGCAATGTTTGCTGTACCATAAAATTCTCATTATCAGTTATGGGACTGAGTTTTGGATGGACTAATAGCTTTAGGGAAGACATAATTCCTATAAATCACAAGGTCTCACTAGGGAATAGAGAAGAAAGGGGGGGTACATGGAATAAGAACTCTAAAATTGCTAAGTTGGGGCAATGTGTACCTACCAAGAAAGGTATCTTACTAGTGAAGAAAGAAATATTAGTACAATAAGGCATGTAAAGAATAAAACATATATAAATAGAGAATTAAAAATGAATGTAAAAATAAATGTTAAAAAATAAAAGATAAAAAAGAAGAAAAAGGAGGAAAATAATAATAGTAGTAATAATTAAGAGTTATGTATGGCCATATCTTTGCTGCATAAGTGGGGTAATCAGCGGGGTGCTAAGGCAAGGCCAAAGGGATGATGGTTTCTATGAGCCCATAGTGGCCGGACAAGTTGACACAGTATATAGAGTGAATACCTAGTTTTTGTGTCAGGGCCAAGGGGGAAGAAAGAAACTAAACCTATTGGGCATTACTTGCCAGCTCTATATGAGCCTCATGCTGATAAAACAGAGACCCGGGTAGGGAATGCAGAGGTCAAATCAGAGAAAGAATACTAAATGCTGAGTTAGGCAGTATGCAATTCTGAAATCGGCAATGGCCATTGAAAGGAAATAGACTGAATGTAAGGTATGAGTTACAAACCAGTAAGGGACAAAGGGAACACTAAAAATAGTCTAAATAAAACAGTAACCTAGGGCCAGACATTCCTGGGCCTGGAGTTAAGTGTGGGACAGGGAGAGAGGAGGGGAAATAATGAGGGGAAATAAGGGCAGGAAAGAGTTTTAGGAGAGGGGCAAAAGAGTCCCCTGCTGATGGGGCATATATCAAACCTAGTCAATGAATAGGTCAAGGTCTTGTCTCATATTTATGCCATGGGGAAATTTAGTATGAAGAGTAAATATCCAGTATGCCTCTCTCTTCTGAAGTTTCCCAACCCTATCCCCTCCTCTGATATCATTATGGATATGTTCGATGCCTACAAATTTGAAAAGGTGTTTAATATGATTGCCATGAGACCGGAAATGTTTAGCTACGGGGGTTCTGGGAATTTCATCTTCTAAAGATAACAAGTGTTGTCTGATGCGGTCCTTAAGTGGTCGTGTGGTGAGACTTACATATTGGAGGGAGCACTGCCGGCATGTAATTAGATATACTACAAAGCGGGTAGTGCAGTCTATTCTTTGTTTAATAGAGAATGTTTTGCCCGTGCTGGAGGAGATGAATTGATCTGTTTTCTGAGTGTAATTGCAACTCTTACAGGTGTGGCCACATTTAAAGAAGCCTTTGCTGAGGCTAAGCCAGTGTGTCCCAGGTGTAGGTTTGTTGGTAAAATGTTTCCTAACCCTGTCCCCCACTGTGGGGGCCTTCTTGGCTACACATTTGATTTGTTGTTTAGTTATGTGTTGTAGTTTGGCGTCACTCTGGAGAATGGGAAGGTATTTGAGTACTATTTTGCAGACCTCGTCAAATTGTCTGCTGTATTGAGTAGAAAAAACAACAATTTCATCAGTAAGTGCATTTTTCTTTATAGTGTTAGTAGTGTTTCTAGTAGTGTAGCTTGAGAACAGAGTCTGCCTCTCTATTTTGCTCACTTGATTGGCTGTTTGTATTAGTAACTTCTTATTATACCCCCTCTCTAGGAGTCTCTGAGTGATTGCATCTGCCTGTATTCTGTACTGTTGAATGTTAGAACAATTTCTACGCGCCCTGATGTATTGGCCTTTAGGGATGCCCCTGATAGTATGTCTGACATGGCAAGAGTCAGCCCTAAGTATAGTATTGCGTGCTAGGGTCTTCCTGTGAATTGTGGAAATGATGTTGAATCCTTCATCTATGTGAAGGTGTAGATCTAGATAAGCTATAGAATTGGGTGATGACGAATACGTAAACTTAAGATTAAACTGGTTATCATTAAGGAGGTCTACCAGAGTCTGTACCTCTGTCCGGTTGTCAGAATCCCAAATGACTATGAGGTCGTCAATGTAGCGACCATACACAACTAGATTGTCCCTGAGGGGGAAGTCATCAGCATAAATGCTGTTGAGTTCCAGCCAGCCCATGTATAGATTGGCATATGCGGGGGCAAATTTTGCCCCCATGGCTGTGCCACAATTCTGCAAATAGAATTCCCCCCCAGAGACAAAGTAGTTGTGTGATATATATATATACACACACATATATACAGTACATACATATATTATATATATATATATATATATATATATACAGTATATATGTATATATATATATATATACTGTATATATATATATATATATATATATATATATATATATATATATATATATATATATACAGGTAGAAAAGGTAAAACTTAGCCTTTAATAGAAAAATTTAAAATGCATGACTTTTCGGAGGTATTACACCTCCTTTATCAAATGCGTGATACAAACATTTTGAATAAGACAAAAAGCAGTATTCTCCATACATTACCCCTTCACCTTAAATACCCCCAGATGGCTCCTAACAACGCCGAGCTGCGTCCGCGGCCCGTGTGCAGCATAACCGGATATTGCGTAACCGGAAGTTACGTCGTCAGCATGGATCACGTGAGGACGTTTGTTGCCATAGCAACATGGGTTGTTGTATTACGATTAGATCGACCAATAAGAGATACCCATCCACCTGTCAAAAAGATGAATACATCTGAAAAAAACCCAACTGATATCAATGCTATATTACCTAAATACATTGCTAACACAATCATAAACGTTGAAGGAGCCACACGTGTACATTAAAAACAACAGTAGCAGCTGATCATAACCGATCCATAGCAGCTACTTAAAAAGATAAAATATAATACTATATACAGAGGATATAAGCTGTAGTGACACATAAGAAAACATTGGTCAATGTATTTAGGTAATATAGCATTGATATCAGTTGGGTTTTTTCAGATGTATTCATCTTTTTGACAGGTGGATGGGCGTCTCTTATTGGTCCATCTAATTGTAATACAACAACCCATGTTGCTATGGCAACAAACGTCCTCACGTGATCCACGCTGATGATGTAACTTCCGTCTACGCAATATCCGGTTATGCTGCACACGGGCCGCAGACGCGGCTCGGCGTTGTTAGGAGCCATCTGGGGGTATTTAAGGTGAAGGGGTAATGTATGGAGAATACTGCTTTTTGTCTTATTCAAAATGTTTGTATCACGCATTTGATAAAGGAGGTGTAATACCTCCGAAACTTCACGCATTTTAAATTTTTCTATTAAAGGCTAAGTTTTACCTTTTCCAGCCAGTGCCTTTTTTTCTACCTGTGAATGTTTTGACTTTGTAAGTGCACCCTGGAGGATGTTATAATATATGGAGTGCCTCTTCCAAAGACTTTGTGATATATATATATATATATGTATATATATATATATATATATATATATATATATATATATATATAATATATATGTATATACTGTATATATGTGTGTATATATATATATATATATATATATATATATATATACATATACTGTATATATATATATATATATATATATATATATATATATATATATATATATACACATATATATATTCACACACACATATATACACACTAGGAATATATAAATATTAATCCTCTAAATTGACTTTTAACCCCTTAATGACCACAATGTACCCTGTATGTCACTGGTCGTTAAGTGTTTTTTCAGGACATAATAGCACAAGTCTAGCAAGAACACGCTATTAATGCCCTCCCTCCAGAAGGCTTTGTGGAATAGTGCAGTCTCAACGCTGGTGGCAAGACCACGCTTTAAAACAATCAAGTCCCAAATAATGGCCAGCGACATACAGGGTACGTCGCTGGTCCTTAAGGGGTTAAACTTCTAGTTAACTTTAAGTCGGTGACAGTTATAAAGTATAGAAGCTTCAGCTCTGATAGTGAACAAGTGAGTGACACTAACACAAATCTCACATGTTACGTTCTGCAATACAGCACTGCTCTGCATTACACAGTGCATAAGATTTCAGTCACCAGCCTTTAATTACAGACTGTTGCAAGCACCAGGCAGTATTAGCGACTCATCCTCCGCCCTGTACGTGCCATTTCATATGCATGAGGAGCAGAGACAGCGAGACAGTCAGTGACAGACAGTGACAGAAGTGCGGATAGTCTGCAGACTGCGGTACAGTAATTTAAAGTGACAGTCATGTATACACCATGTGCAGGCCTGTGCTATGTTGTTTCTAAACATTAACAAATGAGTGCTTGATCATTTAAGTCACTGTATTCCTGCACACAGTGCAGGAGTGTTTGTCCCTTTCTCATTTTAAGTGTAAGTTGTCATGACTAACAGATTTTTTTTATTGTGTTACATGTTGCAAAAAAAAAAAAAGAGAAAATTAAATGTATATAAAAAAATGTTTTGGGGGGCCCTTTTGTGGATTATTTACGCCTCTGCGCTGACGCATCTGTTGGCAGATTGGCGAGCCTCAACTCATCCTTGTTCTTGAAGGACTAGGCCTTTTCTGGATGCTCCTTATATACTATGATTACACGATTGCCTCACTTGTTTCACATCACCTTCTTATTTCAACTTGTTACATCACTATTAGTCCTAAATTGCCACTGTCCTAACTTTTTTGTAACGTGTTGTAGTCATCAGATTTGAAATGAGTGTATATTTTCAAAAATACATTAAATTCACAAACTAAAACATCAAATAATGTGTTAATAATGTGTTAATAATATAGTACAGGGTGAATTGAATTTTCAAATGACTCTTTTTGTTAGTTTTTTTTTGCATTTTCCATACTGTCCCAACTTTTTCAGAATTGTAGTTGAATATATATATATATATTTATATATATATATATATATATATATATAAATATACTGTCTAAATATGTGTATGAGTGTGTGTAGATATATACTGTATATATACATATAAACACTTATATACACTTGTATAGATGGAGCCCTTTCCACTCAAATACCTTAAAACATATACAATCATTTTTATTTAATAATAATATTTTACAATGTGTTTACTGTGTTTTTACAGTTAATATTTTATATTCCAGTGTTACATAGAGGTAAATGTTCTTTGTTTTTTTAAATATATATATATATATATATATATATATACTGCTCTCTGGTATTTCACCCTCCGTTTGTCTTCATACAATTTTCTTGTTACCAGTGTCTGTCACAGCTACCTTTGTATCCAATATCACTACTTTTCTCAGCGGTGGCCTACTCCAGTGCCCAAGCCCTGCAGATGGCATCTGCCAAGCACCAGTATCCTGCTCCAGTACCCAAGCCCTGCAGAGGGCATCTGCCAAACACTGGTATCCTGCTCCAGTACACAAGCCATGCAGAGGCCATATGCCAAGCACTGGTATCCAGCTTCTGTACCCAAACCCTGCAGACGGTATCTACGAAGCACCGGTATCCAGCTTCTGTACCCAAGTCCTGCAGAGGGCATCTACCAACCAACATTATACAGCTCAAGTAACCAAGCTCTGCAGAGGGTGTCTGCCAAGCACCAGTATCCGGCTTCCTGTCTTTCGGCCTCAAGTGGGCACTCCAATCTCAGCCTGGAGTTAATAACTATTTAATAGCTATTGTACCTAGTTAAAATAAATACAAACTTGCCTGTAAAATAAAAATAAATCCTAAAATAGTTACAATGTAACTATTAGTTATATTGTAGCTATATTAGGGTTTATTTTACAGGTAAGTATTTAGTTTTAAATAGGATTAATTTAGTTAATAAGAGTAATATTATTTAGATTTATTTAATTAATATTTAAGTAAGGGGGGTGTTAGGGTTAGTGTTAGACTTAGGTTTAGGGGTTAATAATTTTATTATAGTGGCGGCGGTGTAGGGGGGGCAAGATAGGGGTTAATAAATTTATTATAGGTGGCGGCGGTGTAGGGGGGGCAGGATAGGGGTTAATAAATTTATTATAGGTGGCAGCGGTATAGGGGGGGGCAGGATAGGGGTTAATAGGTATTATGTAGGTGGCGGCGGGGTCCGGGAGCGGCAGTTTAGGGGTTAACATATTTATTATAGTTGCGGCAGTTTAGGGGTTAATAACTTTATTTAGTTGCGGGGGGCGCCAGTATAGGGGGTAGAACAGTATAGTATAGTGTGAGTGCTTAGTGACAGGGGTATCAATAAAGCTGTAAAAAAGCTGAAGAGCAGCGAGATTGATGATTGATAACTATCACAGTCCGCTGCTCATCGCCCCGTACTTGGTGCGCGGCTTTTTGACAGCTTTATTGATAACTTTGGCGAGCGTATTCAGGTCCGCGGCAGCGATGGTAGGCGAGCGTATTGGGCCGGCGAATGCAGGTAAGTAGACGGCTTTATAACTAGAGGCCTAAGTCTGACACCTCAACACATGAGCTCCAAATCCTTGAAACCACTCTGCTGACTGTGACAATTGGATAATACCTCTAACCAATAGATACTAACTGCTTCAATTTACTAGATATAAACCTCAAAACAGAGAAGAGATGCCCCATCCTTTCTTAGATTTTACTCATTGGAGACCATGGACATCAACACAAGTCCAGGAGTAACTACGAAAAAAAGTTCAAAAGAAAGGGAAAAAACAATTAGAAGTAGAGTAGGAAAACATAGAGACAAGAGAGTTAAAAAATCAAAATAAACAGAACACTATTGAGACTACTAACATTGTAATCTTTAATTTAAGTAGACTGACATTAGAAAGATGAAGAAATAATATTAAACAAAGCTCTTTCTTTTGCTCCATCCAGGGGTCGAGTCCAGTGGGAACGAATGGGAACGGCGTTCCTGCACTATTTTTGCAGGGGCAACTACATTCCTGTCCTCCCCTCCTGACAGCCAGGACCAGAAAGAACTGTTGTGAAACTGAATCACTTTATCACAGGGACCGATTTTAAAAAGATCTCTGTAATAAAGCGATTCACAATAACAACAGGGCAGTAAGTAAGGGCTGCTGACCGTTTGCGCAGGGAGTTTAGGCTACTAGAAAATCGCTTAGTAGTTAAGCAAACACCTGCAATAACAAGCTGAAAATGCAGGCAGCGCAGAGCAAGAGAGATCAAGATCATTGTCCCCTGTAACTTTAAGCTGTTTTTCAGAAGTGCACATGTGACTTAAGAGTTCCAACACTTCTTTGCTGAAACTGGAAACATTTCTGTTCGGCTGACTACAAGTGAAGCGGAGGGCATTAGTTTGATATATAATTGGCCAGCTGGCGTTTGCCAATCAGGCTCCACTCCAACCACAGCTGATTGTGCAGTTTAGACAGCCCACCCAGTCATACTGGAGGAAGTGACCTCATTATGGGGAGGCAGGAGCCTGCTTCTAAACTAAAATATACAGAGATCCACCCATTTGGCGAGTAAATAGGGATTACTGCTCAGTGTTGGCAGAGCAAATAATTTCCTGACTCTTTATAATATAATTTTGTGGATTAAATGTATACTTAGGGGTAGATTTAACAAGGGCCGAATGGCCCCTGTTTCTGTGCGAGTTTCAGCAGTTATGAAGTCCCTGCCTGCTTGTCACTTGGGGGCTGGAAGTTGAGTGACACTAGGGAGGAGGACTGTGCTCAGTGCAGTCAGACAAGGCTGGGTCCAGTTTTGCTTTTTCTTCTGCAGTCCCTGGCTGCTTGTGAGTTGGGGCTGGAGGGTGAGTGTCACTAGCGAGGGAATGAAGGCAGCAGCTGCTAAGGTGCACAAAAAAATCTGAGCCAGGAAAGGGGTAGATCTGAAATTCTCACACTTTAAAAACATTTTGCACTGACATGCTGCACTGAGGGAGAAGTGCATGGGGTAACAACTGCTCTATGGAGTAGGTTTGGAGTTTTCACAATCATTTTCTGTATATGCGAGCTCCTGCTCAGTGCTGTAAGCTATGCGCAACACATGCATATGTTAATATGGATGGTATCCCCTAGGACTAAAGAAAAATTGGAAAAAAACAGCTCCATAATGATCCATCCAGTCAGGGAACTGCTTCAAATCTCCCTGAACCAGATAAGTAGAAACACTTAATTGTATTATAATAATTATGAATTGTGAATCACTATCCCAGTGGTATAACTCACTTTAACCCCTTGGATGCTAAATATGGATGCAATGTGTTGCTAGACTCCTTGCCACTCAAAGACACCAATATATTTTTTAGGAAATTTCATATATTGCTTCCTCTTACTGAGTTACATACACTACCTTTATACCTTTATCTTTGTATCATGTACATTTGTGTTGTCATATCAAATTTCATTCTTACTATTTGTTAACCTCTTGAATAATGTCATGTGTGCGTCTATGTGTCTGTGTATATGTGTGGGTGTATATGTGTGGGAGTGTGTGTATATGTGTATGTGTGTGTGTATATATGTGTGTGCATGTATATGTGTGCGTGTATGTATATATGTGTGTATGTATATGAATATGTGCGTGTATGTATGTATATATATATATATATATATGTGTATGTAAACATGTGTGTATGTGTGCGTGTATATGAATATGTGTGTGTATATGAGTGTATGTGTATATATGTGTGTATGTAAACATGTGTGTATGTGTGCGTGTATATGAATATGTGTGTGTGTGTATGTATATATATGTGTGACAGTGTATGTGAATATATGTGTGTATATATTTTGTGTATGTGTATATGTGTGTGTGCATATGTGTGCATGTATGTATATATGTGTTAATGTGTGTGTATATGTATGTGTATATATGTGTGTGTATATCTGTGTGTGTATATGTGTGTGTGTGCATATGTGTGCATGTTGTATATATGTGTTAATGTGTGTGTGTATATATGTATGTGTATATATGTGTGTGTATATCTGTGTGTGTGTGTGTGTGTGTGTGTGTATATGTATGTATTTATGTGTGTGTATGTATGAGTGCATATGTGTGTGTGTATGTGTATATGTGTGTGTGCATATGTGTATGTATGTATATATGTGTTAATGTGTGTGTATATGTATGTGTATATATGTGTGTGTATATCTGTGTGTGTGTATATGTGTGTGTGCATATGTGTGCATGTTGTATATATGTGTTAATGTGTGTGTGTATATGTATGTGTGTATATCTGTGTGTGTGTGTATATGTATGTATATATGTGTGTGTATGTATGAGTGCATATGTGTGTGTATGTGTGTATAAAACAATATTAATTATGAGTTAGAAGTCTTGGTGAGTTCCTACACTTTTTTATGTAGGACTTGACCCCTGGCTCCATTGTGTAGGCTCAATAAATTTGATACATATGTCAACATTAATCAGTTTGGGAGAAAAGTCACATTGAAAAGACACTTCAAAGAATCCAGTGGAAAAGCAAGTTCCTACAACTAACAGCTTATATAAACATTCCAATTTAAAACCAAAATCCACCTTTTATCCTTCCAGTTCCAAAGGTTCCTATTTTGAATTATTGGAAAGAGCAGTGAAAGAAGATTTAGAAAAATGAAATACAAATGATTGTTTCAAATGGAATTTATCCAAAACTAAAAATAACAACCTTAGAGAACTTAAAAACAATAAAGATATTATCATAACCTGCGAATAAGGGAGGAGGTTTTGTCATTATTAACACCGTAGAAAAAAGGTGTATTGATTTATTAATAATGGTACTACTTATCAAAAATTAAAAAATATCCTGAGGGACTTCTGGGCAACGGCCATCACTGGTCACAATGAGCTTCAGCTCCTGAGCCCTTCACCACCTTTCTTCTCATTTTGGGCTGAAAAATCAATAATAACATATCTAATCAGGTGGAGAGGTTTAACTGAGGACGCTCTGACCCAAGCGATAGGGTTTTGGATCGTGGTGTGGCTCCCCAGCCCTCAGTAACAGACTTTAGAATTTGAGGCCTTCCCCTATATTTTGAAGCCTCTTTTGTCCCCACAACTGCTGCACCTATTGTGTAGCCAATGCCCTACGTGGCAAATTACTAACAATGGAAGATACTCAGATTGGTATTACTGAGCTGATCGTACTTTTAGAAGATCACAGAATCCAAATCTGCAAAGCTATAAAACAAGCATTCCACCTGGAGCCTCGAAATTACAGAAAAGTAGCATGTGGAGATAACATGACACAGCAGATGGAACTCCAAACTGCAGAAGGTTGCTATGATCAAACGGAAGCACACATTTCATGAGGCTTGAAGCAGAGGGGAGAAGCAGCTACGACATCTACCTTGCTTGAACAGGAACACGGCCGCAACTGTGCCACAATGGGCCTTGGCGCTCTGGTGTGGCTGGGCAGACCCCATCTAGAGACTCCTGCTTATGCCCGGGATGGTGTGGCCGACCTCCCGGCAAATAGTGGAAGTGGGTTTACTACACAGAGCAGCAGTGTCTCAACTCTACCAGCTCAGGGAGTGTGGAGAGGTTTCTGGCAAAGTAAGGGCGGCTCCAGAGGACAACATGGAACATATCCTTCCCTGGATCTCCTAACCTCCAGTAATTGCAGCTTCTTGTCTTTTTCTGACCTGAGACAATCTCCCTTTATTTCTCAGACTCCCCTGTATTATGTGCTCGGACTTAGGCAATTTCAGAAGAGAGATGTTGGCTAAATGTAATGATATTAGTTTTTATACATGACGAGGTGCTTTGTTACCTACTTATTATAGAAACAGTGCAAAAAGTATGCCTGCCCCGTAATATTCTCCTCCGATTTCCATGATAGTATAGGCACTTTATTTCACTTATTAGTAAATCTAACCTGTGTTTTTCCTTATTAGTATGTGTGTCCCAGGCTAAATATAGCTGCATAGTCTATAAACTACGAGGTGGCAGATTAAGATCCTGACATGCCTTTCCAACCTAAGCTTTTTATTTTCTGTAATACCTTCAACTATCCCAACTATATCACATCCTGAATCTATATTGGGCAACCCTCCTTATCTATATACTCATACCGAAGGACCCCCTCCATAAGTCAAAATACTCCCCTGGGTTTTTCTACTGGGCTCCTCTGATTGTATACTTAAGCAAACTTACTTCCACTCACCTGGTTTGTAGTATATGTGAGGCAGCTAGTTTGATTATTGCACTATTCTTCAATTATCCCTAACCTACTTACCTGACAGATTCAGTAGTTTACTGCCCTCTACCACACTTCATACACATTTATGGGGTATATCCATTAGAGACTTCCTATACATTCATGTAAGTTTTTTGCTCACCACTGCAGACTCTCTTAATCATTCTAACACTAGAGTGCTGGGACCACTTTTAACCCCTACCTATATATAATAGCATACATCATATGGCTATCAGATAGTGACTATACATTATATGAGTGCACTGTTTTTTTGTTTTTTTTTGTGTTGTTTCTTACGGTTCTGTTGTTTAATGTTTATATACACTTCCATTTTACTCTGCAGTTATATTATACTATCTATGCTATGTAATAGATCCCCATCCTACTCACTACTAAGTGGTCCAAAAGTGGTCAGCCAAGTAGTCACTTCCATGTGATTATTGTTATTATAAAATGAGGTTCCAGAATTCTAGGCCTTGTTACTTGTAGGTTTTTTTCATATTCCTAACAATTTTGTGTAATTCTGCTGAAATTATTGTCATACTTGTTTAATGACAAGCTTTATGTGATGTATTTTTCTCAGAACCTCAATAAAAGATTATTTAAAAAAATAAAAATAAAAAATAAATAAAAAATATCCAACACCAAAACAATAGGTTGAGTTAGGAATACTTTAAGAAGAAGCAAAAGATAAAGATAAATAAACTACCTCAGAAAATCATTTTTTGGTTATAAAAACACCCAAAAACTCCAACATTTTATTTCTTACCTAAAATTCATAAGAATCAACAGAATTGTCCAGGATGCCCTATTATTTCAGGGTTTATAATCTAACCTTTCTAAATATGTTGATTGTTTCTTACAAGAGTATGTTGTCGATTTAGCTTCTTATCTTAAGGATTTGACACATTTTTTAAATAATATTAAAAATATAGCCTGGGCAGAGAACTACATGCTAGTAACATCTCAATTTGTCAAGTCCGGAAAAGGTTGAAATGTGTAGAAAATACTCCACGAGACTAGAAGGATAATACCTTCTAATAGTGATGTTGCGAACTTAAAAATTTCGGTTCGCGAACCGCCATTGACTTCAATAGGCAGGCAAACTTTAAAACCCACAAGGACTCTTTCTGGCCACAATAGTGATGGAAAAGTTGTTTCAAGGGTACTAACACCTGGACTGTGGCATGCTGGAGGGGGATCCATGGCAAAACTCCCATGGAAAATTACATAGTTGAAGCAGAGCCTGCTTTTAACCCATAAAGGGCCTAAATCACCTAACATTCCTAAATTGTTTGGAATAACGTGCTTTAAAACATCAGTTATGATGTTGTATCGATCAGGTAGTGTAAGGGTTATGCCCGCTTCACAGTGACAGACCAAACTCCAAGTGTAACGCACCGCAAACAACCGCAAACAGTCCATTTGCACAACCACGAGATAGATAGATTTGATAGATAGATACATAGATTACATAGCTCAATAGATGCAATATACATATGATCGATACAAATTACATAGATCAATAGATGCAATATACATTTGATAGATACAAATTACATAGATCAATAGATGCAATATCCATTTGATAGATACGAATTATATAGATCAAAAGATGCAATATACATTTGATAGATACGAATTACATAGATCAAAAGATGCAATATACATTTTATAGATACGAATTACATCGATCAATAGATGCAATATACATTTGATAGATACGATTGATAGTTAGATAGATTTGATAGATAAATAGATAGATTTGAAAGATATATAATTTCCCTGACAGAGTATAACAATAAGACATGCGGTCTGGGACCCGTGGTGTGTTAAGTAGTACTATTCTTAGCAGTTTACTACTACCTGTTACTTCCCCTATTGGGGGAGGTCTATATGGCCTGCATTTTTGGAACAGGGAGATGGATGAAGATGATTGGTCTGTCCTCCTACTTGAAATTTGTCCTAAACACAAGTGGCTGTCTCAAAACAGTCCGGCCAGGAGATAGATAGATTTGATAGCTAGATATACATAGATTGATAGTTAGATAGAATCGATAGAAGATAAATAGATAGATTTGATAGATATATAATTACCCTGAAAAAGTATAATAATAAAACATGTGGTCTGGGACCCATGGTAACTAGGTTGTGTTAAGTAGTACTATTGTTAGAACTTTAATCCCTGTTACTCCCCCTATCGGGGGAGGTGTATATGGCCTGCATGATTACCCTGACAAAGTATAACAACAAGACACGCGGTCTGGGACCCATGGTAACTAGGTTGTGTTAAGTAGTACTGTTCTTAGCAGTTTAATCCCTCTTACTCCCCCTATCGGGGGAGGTCTATATTGCCTGCATGATTACCCTGACAAAGTATAACAACAAAACATGCGGTCTGGGACCCATGGTAACTAGGTTGTGTTAAGTAGTATTATTCTTAGCACTTTAATCCCTGTTACTCCCCCTATCGGGGAGGTGTATATGGCCTGCATGATTATCCTGACAAAATATAATAATAAGACATGCGGTCTGGGACCCATGGTAACTAGGTTGTGTTAAGTAGTACTATTCTTAGCACTTTAATCCCTGTTACTCCCCCTATCAGGGGAGGTCTATATGGCCTGCATGATTACCCTGACAAAGTATAACAACAAAACATGCGGCCTGGGACCCATGGTAACTAGGTTGTGTTAAGTAGTACTATTCTTAGCAATTTAATCCCTGTTACTCCCCCTATCAGGGGAGGTCTATATGGCCTGCATGATTACCCTGACAAAGTATAACAACCAAACATGCGGTCTGGGACCCATGTTGGTACTGGTATAACTAGGTTGTCTTAAGTAGTACTATTCTAAAGTTTTTATTTTAAATATTTACAATACTGTTACAACAAATATGATTGGTGGCACTAGTTGGCAAGTGGGCCTGGCTGGCACACACGCTGGGAGGACGGCAACTGCAATTAGATTACACTAGCTGACTGATGCTTCACAGTCCAAAATTTTTTTTTATAAAAAAATTACAATACTGTTAGAACAAATATGATTGGTGGCACTAGTTGGAAATGGCAAGTGGGCCTGGCACACACGCTGGCAGGCAGGAAACTGCAATTCAATGGCACTAGCAGACTGATGATTCACAGTAAAAAAAGTTTTTATTTGAAATATTTTCAAACCTGTTAGAACAAATATGATTGGTGGCACTAGTTGGCTTGGCAAGTGGGCCTGGCACACACGCTGGGAGGAAGGCAACTGCAATTAGATTACACTGATGTTTCACAGTCAAGAAAGTTTTTATTTAAAATATTTACAATACTGTTATAACAAATATGATTGGTGGCAGTAGTTGGCAGCAAGTGGGCCTGGCACACACGCTGGCAGGCAGGCAACTGCAATTCAATGGCACTAGCAGACTGATGATTCACAGTCAAAAAAGTTTTTATTTTAAATATTTACAATACTGTTACAACAAATATGATTGGTGGCACTAGTTGGCTAGTGGGCCTGGCACACACGCTGGCAGGCAGGAAACTGCAATTCAATTGCACTAGCAGACTGATGATTCACAGTCTAAGAATTTTTTATTTTAAATATTTACAATACTGTTAGAACAAATATGATTGGTGGCACTAGTTGGCAAGTGGGCCTGGCACACACGCTGGCAGGCAGGCAACTGCAATTCAATGGCACTAGCAGACTGATGATTCACAGTCAAAAAAGTTTTGATTTAAAATATTTTCAAAACTGTTATAACAAATATGATTGGTGGCAATAGTTGGCAGCAAGTGGGCCTGGCACACACGCTGGCAGGCAACTTCAATTAGATTACACTAGCAGACTGATCTTTCACAGTCAAAAAATATATTTTTTAAATATTTACACTACTGTTATAACAAATATCATTGGTGGCACTAGTTGGCAAGTGGGCCTGGCACACACGCTGGGAGGAAGGCAACTGCAATTAGATTACACTAGATGACTGATGTTTCTCAGTCAGAAAAGTTTTTATTTTAAATATTTACAATACTGTTATAAGAAATATGATTGGTGGCACTAGTTGGCAAGTGGGCCTGGCACACACGCTGGCAGGCAGGCAACTGCAATTTAATTGCACTAGCAGACTGATGATTCACAGTCAAAAAAGTTTTTATTTTAAATATTTACACTACTGTTATAACAAATATGATTCGTGGCACTAGTTGGAAAGTGGGCCTGGCACAGACGCTGGCAGACAGGCAACTGCAATTAAATAACAATAGCAGACTGATGTAAAAGTTTGTTTTTAAAAAAGTTACACTAATGTTACAACAGATAGAAGTGATGGCACTCAGGATAGAAGTAGGCACAGTATGTGCTGGCAGCCTGACACACAGGCTGGCACTAGTGGCAGGCTGGCATGGCAACTAAAATTAAATAACACTAGAAGACTGATGTAAAAGTTTGTTTTTTACAAAATTTAAACTAATGTTACACCAGATAGGAGTGGTGGACTGGCACTGAGGATGGAAGTAGGCACAGTATATGCTGGCAGCCTGACACACAGGCTGGCACTAATGGCAGCCAGTCTGGCCTGGCAACTAATATTAAATAACACTAGAAGAGGACTGATATAAAAAAAAATGTTTTAAAAAATTTACACTAATGTTACACCAGATATAAGTGGTGGAAAAAAAAAAGCTATTAATCACACTATATGATGTGGGCCTGACACACAGGCCTGATGGAAAATGAAATTAGATTACACTAGCAAAATTATTTAAATTTTTTTTTTTAATTTAAAATAATGTTTATGAGTGGTGGCTGGAGTGGTGGCGGGCACAGCAATTAACCACAGTATATGCTGTGTGAGCCTGAGACACAGGCCTGATAGAAAATGAAATTAGATTACACTAGCAACATGATTTAAAACATTTTTTTTTAAATTTAAAATAATGTTAAGCAGATATGAGTGGTGGCTACTGGCACAGCAATTAAACAACGTTGTATGCTGTGTAAGCCTGACACACAGGCCTGATCCAGCTACATTTGGATACAATTTGCATCCCTGCTGTCTGTTATACTGCAACGGCTACCGCCTACGTCACTCAGTAGGTAAACAGCCGACAGGGGAGACGAGCCAACCAATCAGGCGAGAGCTGTGTCGGTTCATGTGTATGTATTAACATATTTTCAATACAGACGCTTAAAACTCATTTGAAACAAGTAAAGAAATAAGGTACCTTACTGTTCTTATTGTTGAATGACTGCATTTTTTAATGCCAACAAAGGAGACGTCGCCATCCTTTTAGTATAATACCATATGGGCTCTACATGTTTTTTTTATAGGCTGATCAGTATGATTTGAATGAAAGGACTATTTAATTATTTTAACACATTTTGTATGTTGTGATGTTGTTTAAATATATACAGATAACATTGATATCATTTGTTTTTTTAAATAAACCCTAGTGCCTGTTCATTACCACATTTGATACGTTATAATCTAATAAAACTATACTAGATAAAGACACGGCTCGAATATAACATTTTTTTCCTATTCACAAATATAGATTAAAAAATGAACTTAAAGGGACAGGCTACATCTGATTTTATTGTTTAAAAAGATAGACAATCCCGTTATTAACCATTCCCCAGTTTTGCAAAACCAACACGTTTATATTAATATACTTTTTACCACTGTTACCGTGTATGTAAGCCTATGCAGACTGCCCCCTTATATCAGTTCTTTTGACAAACTTGCAATCAGTGCTGACTTATACATAACTCTACAGGAGTGAGCACAATGTTATCTATATGGCACATATACCATACCACTTTAGGCACTATATAAAGGTTAAAGGAACATGAAACCTAATTTTTTTTTCTTTCATAATGTAGAAAGAGCATGCAATTTTAACTCTCAAATTTACTTTTCATTTGCTTCATTCTCTTGATACCCTTTGTTGAAAAGCATATCTAAATAGGCTCAGTAGTTGCTGATTCGTGGCTGAACATATATCATAGATGTCGCGTGTGATTGACTCTCTCATGTGTATTGCTACTTCAACAAAGGATATCTAGAGAATGAAGCAAATTAGATAATAGAAGTAAATTGGAATGTTGTTTGAAATGGTATTCTCTACCTGAATCACGAAAGAAACTGCCCATTAATAAAGCAGTGACAATTCAGCTTATTAGCATACCTTACAACTGTCCCGGATCTTGCAGTTGTCACGTGTTGGGAGTTCTGCCTGCTGTCTCTCTTCAGGGCAAATGTCCCAGTTTTACTTTCTAGAAACATTACTCAGCTCTGCCCAAATTTCCTAGTAATAATGTAGACAGGGTAGGTCTCGGATGTGGGGCAGGGTGGCAATAGCAACCCGTGGCACCATTAGTGGTAGAATCAGGTCTAGTTTTATTTTCATAGGCATGCCCATGTGTTGTGCCTGGTGTGCACAGTGCATCTCCATATAGGCTCATTATAACACATTTGTAACATTTTACTTTAGCTTTTAAGATTGTCCACAGTGCTTAAAGCACAGCAGGTTACATACATTAAGAAAGCAAACATTTGAAGGCATCTACACATATTTATGTATATAAGAATGTCTCTCTCTCTCTGTATATATATATATATATATATATATAAATATATATACACACACAGATATATATATATATATACACATATATATGTACAGTATATATATATGTATATATATATATATATATAACAAATATACATATATATTCATATCATACATATATATGGATATGTATGGTTTGTAGTTATGTATATATATATTTGCGCGTGTGTGTGTTTATCTCTCTCTCTCTCTCTCTCTCTCTCTCTCTCTATATATATATATATATATATATATATATATATATATATATATATGTATGTACAGTACATGGATATCATACATACATATCATGCATATATATATATATATATATATATATATATATATATACTCACACACACAAACAGCCTCACTTCATTACTTCTTATGTACTTATGAAGTCCCTCTCCCCTATAATATCAGATATAACATGTTAAAAAGGGGTGGGTTGCTATACCTGAGCTACTGGGTTATATTAAAGGGACAAAAATAAACACAACTTTCCAATTTAGCTTTATCATCAATTTTGCTTTGTTTTCTTGGTATTCTTAGTTGAAAGCTAAACCTAGGAGGCTCATATGCAAATTTCTTAGCCCTTGAAGGCTGCCTTTTATCTGAATGCATTTTTATTTTCTTCACAACTAGAGGGTGTTAGATCATGTGTGCCATATAGATAACATTGTGCTCATGCACGTGGAGTTACTGTCCCTTTAACCCTCTTGGCCAAAAATTACAAGTCCTCCTCTGAACCTCCATATCTTACAATGTGTAGCTATAAAATTAAACATTTTATATATTTAGAATGGTTCCTGTCCTTAAAGGGGCAATGTATAAAATTATGGGAAATTACTGCTTTAGGTCTTCTTGAGACCACACCCCTTTCAAATTATCAGAGTTTGCAGGGAGAGCAGGCCTTCTTGTCTTTTCTGGCAATGCTTCCCCATTACAATACAGGTGATTTCATACCTTTAGAACATTTCACATGCAATGTTGATTGTGATGTGGATTAGGATACTTTAAGAGCATAGTACTATTGTGATGATAGTTATAGCATCTGGCTTTAGTGAACATTTTGTAAATTGACTTTCTTTTTAGTTCCTATCTCTCCTGCCCCCACTGGAAGTGTGATATCCTCTGCTGGCTTTTGTTTACATAGCTTTTCAGCACCCGTTACTGCAGTACTGATATTTTCAATATAGGTGCCAGTTTCAACTGGCAAAATTTATTTCAAATGATAAAATAAAGATAAATTAGCTATTTGCAAACAATTTAATACACTTCACCAGGTAAAATTGATAATTGGGAACACATTAATTGGGAAAAACTTTTACAGCACACTGTCCCTTTAAACCACAAAAACCTGTAAGAAAAAACACATTGTTACTCTATATCCATAGCCTGCCGTATTTCCCGAGGTATTCTTATAACTAAAGGTTTTAAGCAGGCCAGCTTCACACATTTCAAACAATATCAGAAATAAAAAAAATGTGGGGCTGTAACCTTTTACAAGTCATTATGTCTGAGGTAAAAATAAATATTCTTTTTTTTTTTTTTGTCCTAAGCTGTGGATAATGTTTTTGCAACCTACATTTCCTTTTGGTAATTGACACAACATTATGTTAATAAAAATGATAAAATGAATAACAAAAACATAATTTATGTAAGAACTTACCTGATAAATTCATTTCTTTCATATTGGCAAGAGTCCATGAGCTAGTGACGTATGGGATATACAATCCTACGAGGAGGGGCAAAGTTTCCCAAACCTCAAAATGCCTATAAATACACCCCTCACCACACCCACAATTCAGTTTAACGAATAGCCAAGTAGTGAGGTGATAAAGGAGTAAAAAGCATCAACAAAGGAATTTGGAATAATTTTGCTTTGTACAAAAAATCATAACCACCATAAAAAGGGTGGGCCTCATGGACTCTTGCCAATATGAAAGAAATGAATTTATCAGGTAAGTTCTTACATAAATTATGTTTTCTTTCATGTAATTGGAAAGAGTCCATGAGCTAGTGACGTATGGGATATCAAATACCCAAGATGTGGAATTCCACGCAAGAGTCACTAGAAACGGAGGGATAAAAAATAAACAACAGCCAAATGCTGAAAAAATAATCCACAACCCAAATATAAGATATTCTCATGAAGAAAAGAAAAACTTAAAAAAGCAGCAGAAGAATCAAACTGAAACAGCTGCCTGAAGAACTTTTCTACCAAAAACTGCTTCAGAAGAAGCAAATACATAAAAACTGTAGAATTTAGTAAATGTATGCAAAGAGGACCAATTCGCTGCTTTGCAAATCTGATCAACTGAAGCTTCATTCTTAAAAGCCCACGAAGTGGAGACTGATCTAGTAGAATGAACTGTAATTCTCTGAGGTGGGGTTTGACCCAACTCCAAATAAGCTTGATGAATCAAAAGCTTTAACCAAGAGGCCAAAGAAATACCAGAGGCCTTCTGACCTTCCCTAGGACCAGAAAATATAACAAATAGTCTTCCTGAAATCTTTAGTATCTTCAACATAATATTTCAAAGCTCTTACAACATCCAAAGAATGTAAGGATCTTTCCAAAGGATTCTTAGGATTAGGACACAAGGAAGGGACAGCAATTCCTCTACTAATGTTGTTAGAATTCACAACCTTAGGTAAAAAATCAAAAGAAGTCCGCAAAATCGCCTTATCTTGATGATTCACAAGCAAGAGCAGATAGCTCAGAAACTCTTCTAGCAGAAGAGATGGCCAAAAGGACCAACACTTTCCAAGAAAGTAGTTTAATGTCCAAACGGAGGAGCCTGTAACGCCTTCAAAACCAAATTAAGACTCCAAGGAGGAGAAATTGATTTAATGACGGGCTTAATTCGAACTAAAGCCTGTACAAAACAGTGAATATTAGGAAGTTTAGCCATCTTTCTGTGAAATAAAACTGAAAGAGCAGAGATTTGTCCCTTCAAGGAACGTGCAGACCATCCTGGAGAAACTATAAAATTCTAGGAATTCTAAAAGAATGCCAAGAGAATTTATGAGAAGAACACCATGAAATGTAAATCTTCCAAACTCGATAATAAATCTTCCTAGAGACAGATTTACGAGCTTGTAACATAGTATTAATTACTGAGTCAGAGAAACCTCTATGACTTAATACTAAGCGTTCAATTTCCATACCTTCAAATTTAATGATTTGAGATCCTGATGGAAAAACGGACCTTGAGACAGTAGGTCCGGCCTTAACGGAAGTGGCCAAGGTTGGCAACTGGACATCCAGACAAGATCCGCATACCAAAACCTGTGGGGCCATGCTGGAGCCATCAGCAACACAAACAATTGTTCCATGATGATCTTGGAGATCACTCTCGGAAGAAGAACTAGAGGTGGGAAGATATAAGCAAGTTGATAACACCAAGGAAGTGTCAGCGCATCTACTGCTTCTGCCTGAGAATCCCTGTACTTGGACAGGTATCTGGGAAGTTTCTTGTTTAGATGAGAAGCCATCAGATCTATTTCTGGAAGACCCCACATCTGAACAATCTGAGAAAACACATCCAGATGGAGAGACCACTCCTCTGGATATAAAGTCTGACGGCTGAGATAATCCGCCTCCCAATTGTCTACACCTGGGATATGAACCGCAGAAATTAGACAAGAGCTGGATTCCACCCAAACAAGTATCCGAGATACTTCTTTCATAGCTAGGGGACTGCGAGTCCCACCCTGATGATTGACATATGCCACAGTTGTGATATTGTCTGTCTGAAAACAAATGAACCGTTCTCTCTTCAACAGAGGCCAAAACTGAAGAGCTCTGAGAATTGCATGGAGTTCTAAAATATTGATTGGTAATCTCGCCTCTTGAGATTTCCAAACTCCTTGTGCTGTCAAAGATCCCCAGACATCTCCCCAACCTGAAAGACTTGCATCTGTTGTGATCACAGTCCAGGTTGGCCGAACAAAAGAGGTCCCTTGAACTAAATGCTGGTGATTTAACCACCACGTCAGAGAGTGTCGAACATTGGGATTTAAGGATATTAATTGTGATATCTTTGTATAATCCCTGCACCATTGATTCAGCATGCAAAGCTGGAGAGGTCTCGTGAAAACGAGCAAAAGGAATTGCGTCCGATGTTGCAGTCATGAGGCCTAAAACTTCCATGCACATAGCCACTGAAGGGAATGACTGAGACTGAAGGTGCCGATATGCTGCAACCAATTTCAAACATCTTTTGTCTGTTAAAGACAGAGTCATGGACACTGAATCTATCTGGAAACCTAAAAAGGTGACCCTTGTCTGAGGAATCAAAAAACATTTTGGTTAATTGATCCTCCAACCATGTTTTTGAAGAAACAACACAAGTTGATTCTTGTGAGATTCTGCAGAACGTAAAGACTGAGCTAGTACCAAAATATCGTCCAAATAAGGAAACACTGCAATACCCTGTTCTCTGATTACAGAGAGTAGTGCACCCAGAACCTTTGTAAAGATTATTGGAGCTGTTGCTAGGCCAAATGGAAGAGCAACAAATTGGTAATGCTTGTCTAGAAAAGAGAATCTCAGGAACTGATAATGTTCTGGATGAATCGGAATATGAAGGTAAGCATCCTGCAAGTCTATTGTAGACATATAATGTCCTTGCTGAACAAAAGGCAGAATAGTCCTTATAGTCACCATCTTGAAAGTTGGTACTCTTACATAACGATTCAAAATTTTGAGATCCAGAACTGGTCTGAATGAATTTTCTTTCTTCGGGACAATGAATAGATTTGAATAAAACCCCAGGCCTTGTTCCTGAAAACGAACCGGCATGATAACCCCTGAAACCTCCAGATCTGAAACACACTTCAGGAAAGCTTTTACTGGATTCACTGGGATGCGTGAGAGAAAAAATCTTCTCACAGGAGGTCTTACTCTGAATCCTATTTGGTACCCCTGAGAGACAATGCTCTGAATCCATTGATTTTGTACAGAATTTGCCCAAACATCATTGAAAAACCTTAATCTGCCCCCTACCAGCTGAACTGGAATGAGGGCCGCACCTTCATGCGGACTTAGGAGCTGACTTTGGTTTCTTAAAAGGCTTGGATTTATTCCAATTTGAGGAAGGCTTCCAATTGGAAACAGATACTTTGGGGGAAGGTTTAGGTTTTTGTTCCTTATTTTGACGAAAGGAACGAAAACGATTAGAAGCCTTAGATTTACCATTAGGTTTTTTTATCTTGAGGCAAAAAAACTCCTTTCCCCCCAGTAACAGTTGAAATAATGGAATCCAACTGAAAACTAAATAAATTATTACCTTGGAAAGAAAGAGATAGCAATCTAGATTTAGATGTCAAATCTGCATTCCAAGATTTAAGCCACAAAGCTATTCTAGCTAAAATAGCTAAAGACATGGGTCTAACATCAATTTTGATAATATCAAAAATGGCATCACAAATAAAATGATTAGCATGTTGCAGTAAGCGAACAATGCTAGATATGTCAGAATCCAATTCTTGTTGCGCTAAATTCTCCAACCAAAAAGTTGAAGCAGCTGCAACATCAGCCAAAGTAATTGCAGGCCTAAGAAGATGACCTGAATATAAATAGGCTTTCCTTAGATAAGATTCAATCTTCCTATCTAAAAGGTTCTTTAAAGGAAGTACTATCTTCCATAGGAATAGTGTTTCGCTTAGCAAGAGTAAAAATAGCCCCATCAACTTTGGGGATCTTTTCCCAAAACTCTATTGCAATTGCTGGTAAAGGATACAATTTTTTAAACCTTGCAGAAGGATTAAAAGGAGTACCTGGCTTATTCCATTCCTTAGAAATCATGTCAGAAATAGCACCAGGAATAGGAAAAACCTTTGGAGTAACCACAATAGGTTTAAAAACAGCATTTAAACGTTTACTGGTTTTAATATCAAGAGGACTAGCTTCCTCAATATCCAAAGTAAGTAACACTTCTTTTAACAAAGAACGCATATACTCTATTTTAAATAAATAAGTAGATTTGTCAGTGTCAATGTCTGAGGAAGGATCTTCTGAATCAGATAGATCCTCATCAGAGGTGGATAATTCATTATGCTATCGGTCATTTGAAATTTCATCAACTTTATGAGAAGTTTGAAAAGACCTCTTACGCTTATTAGAAGGTGGAAATGCAGACAAAGCCTTCTGAATAGAATCAGTAACAAATTATTTAAAATTCATAGGTATATCATGTACATTAGAAGTTGAGGGAACTACAACCGGCAATGTACTATTACAGATGGACACTCTATCTGCATGTAAAAGCTTATCATGACAACTAATACAAATGACATTAGGAGATATAATCTCCACAATTTTACAACAAATGCACTTAGCTTTGGTAGAACCGATGTCAGGCAGCAAAGTTCCAGCAGATACTTCTGAGGCAGGATCCGATTGAGACATCTTGTAAAATGTAAAAGAAAAAACAACATATACAATAAAATTATCAATTTCCTTAGCATAGCCCTCTGACATAGTAAAAGGCAAGAGACAAAAGCAATGGGGCAATAAATAATGACAAAAAATTGGCGCCAAGTATGACGCACAACGTAACTGAAACATTTTTTGGCGCCAACCATGTCCGGAAATGACACACTCGCGTCACTAACGACGCAACCCTGTGTGAACCCGTGCGTCAAGTACGACACTGGAAATGATGAACTTGCATCAACGGACGTGCCTTTCGTGCCCAAAAAAAATTGCGCCAAGAATGACGCAATAAAGTGTAGCATTTAGCGCACCCGCGAGCCTAAGACAGCCCGCAATTTGAACAAGTAGTCAATTGAAAAAAAAAGACTAAACCCCAGGTAAGAAAAATATTTCTCAATATTAACTTTCCCAAATATGAAACTGACAATCTGCAAAAGGAAATACATGAACCTGACTCATGGCAAATATAAGTACAATATATATAGAACTTTATATAAATGCATAAAGTGCCAAACCATAGCTGAGAGTGTCTTAAGTAATAAAAAACATTCTTACCCAAAGACACCCATCCACATATAGCAGATAGCCAAACCAGCACTGAAACAGTTATCAGTAGAGGTAATGGTATATGAGAGTATATCGTCGATCTGAAAAGGGAGGTATGAGATGAATCTCTACGACCGATAACAGAGAACCTATGAAAAAGACCCCTGTTAGGAAAATCATTGCATCCAATAGGTAATACTCTCCACGTCCCTCTGACATTCGCTGTACTCTGAGAGGAATCGGGCTTCAAAATGCTGAGAAGTCAACGTAGAAATCTTAGCACAAACTTACTTCACAACCTCCATAGGAGCAAAGCTTGTAAAACTGAATTGTGGGTGTGGTGGGGGGTGTATTTATATGCATTTTGAGGTTTGGGAAACTTTGCCCCTCCTGGTAGGATTGTATATCCCATACGTCACTAGCTCATGGACTCTTGCCAATTACATGAAAGAAATTCAGCTGCAGCATTGGCTAGTTTATATTCCAGTTGCACAATTTGTGGACTGGTAGTAACATCAAATATCTCCAAAGACTTTAATGAAGATATTGAAGGGACACGAAACCCAAAACAATTATTTCATGATTAAGATAGCGAATAAAATTTTAAACAACATTCCAATGTGCTTCTATTGGTTAATTTGCTTCATTCTTCAGATAACCTTGGTTGAAGAAATAGCAATGCATAAAGATGCCAATCACACAAGGCATCTATGTGCAGCTACCAATCAGCAGCTACTGAGCCTATTTACATATGTTTTTCAACACAGGATGTCAAGAGAATAAAGAAAATTAGGCCTAGATTTAGAGTTTGGCGTTAGCCGTGAAAACCAGCGTTAGAGGCTCCTAACGCTGGTTTTAGGCTACCTCCGGTATTTGGAGTCACTTAAAATAGGGTCTAACGCTCACTTTTCAGCCGCGACTTTTCCATACCGCAGATCCCCTTACGTAAATTGCGTATCCTATCTTTTCAATGGGATTTTTCTAACTCCGGTATTTAGAGTCGTGTCTGAAGTGAGCGTTAGAACTCTAACGACAAAACTCCAGCCGCAGGAAAAAAGTCAGTAGTTAAGAGCTTTCTGGGCTAACGCCGGTTTATAAAGCTCTTAACTACTGTACTCTAAAGTACACTAACACCCATAAACTACCTATGTACCCCTAAACCGAGGTCCCCCCACATCGCCGCAACTCGATTAATTTTTTTTTAACCCCTAATCTGCCGACCGCCACCTACGTTATACTTATGTACCCCTAATCTGCTGCCCCTAACACCGCCGACCCCTATATTATATTTATTAACCCCTAATCTGCCCCCCTCAACGTCGCCTCCACCTGCCTACACTTATTAACCCCTAATCTGCCGAGTGGACCGCACCGCTATTATTATAAAGTTATTAACCCCTAATCCGCCTCACTAACCCTATAATAAATAGTATTAACCCCTAATCTGCCCTCCCTAACATCGCCGACACCTAACTTCAAACATTAACCCCTAATCTGCCGACTGGAGCTCACCGCTATTCTAATAAATGTATTAACCCCTAAAGCTAAGTCTAACCCTAACACTAACACCCCCCTAAGTTAAATATAATTTAAATCTAACGAAATAAATTAACTCTTATTAAATAAATTATTCCTATTTAAAGCTAAATACTTACCTGTAAAATAAACCCTAATATAGCTACAATATAAATTATAATTATATTATAGCTATTTTAGGATTTATATTTATTTTACAGGTAACTTTGTATTTATTTTAACCAGGTACAATAGCTATTAAATAGTTAAGAACTATTTAATAGCTAAAATAGTTAAAATAATTACAAAATTACCTGTAAAATAAATCCTAACCTAAGTTACAATTAAACCTAACACTACACTATCAATAAATTAATTAAATAAACTACCTACAATTACCTACAATTAACCTAACACTACACTATCAATAAATTAATTAAATACAATTCCTACAAATAAATACAATTAAATAAACTAGCTAAAGTACAAAAAATAAAAAAGAACTAAGTAACAAAAAATAAAAAAATATTTACAAACATAAGAAAAAAATTACAACAATTTTAAACTAATTACACCTACTCTAAGCCCCCTAATAAAATAACAAAGCCCCCCAAAATAAAAAAATGCCCTACCCTATTCTAAATTACTAAAGTTCAAAGCTCTTTTACCTTACCAGCCCTGAACAGGGCCCTTTGCGGGGCATGCCCCAAGAAGTTCAGCTCTTTTGCCTGTAAAAAAAACATACAATACCCAAGCCCCCCAACATTACAACCCACCACCCACATACCCCTAATCTAACCCAAACCCCCCTTAAATAAACCTAACACTAAGCCCCTGAAGATTTCCTACCTTGTCTTCACCTCACCGGGTTCACCGATCTGTCCAGAAGAGCTCCTCCGATGTCCTGATCCAAGCCCAAGCAGGGGGCTGAAGAGGTCCATGATCCGGCTGAAGTCTTCATCCAAGCGGGGCAGAAGAGGTCTTCCATCCGATTGAAGTCTTCATCCAAGCGGCATCCATCCGGATCTTTTTTATTTTTTGTACTTTAGCTAGTTTATTTAATTGTATTTATTTGTAGGAATTGTATTTAATTAATTTATTGATAGTGTAGTGTTAGGTTAATTGTAGGTAATTGTAGGTAGTTTATTTAATTAATTTATTGATAGTGTAGTGTTAGGTTTAATTGTAACTTAGGTTAGGATTTATTTTACAGGTAATTTTGTAATTATTTTAACTATTTTAGCTATTAAATAGTTCTTAACTATTTAATAGCTATTGTACCTGGTTAAAATAAATACAAAGTTACCTGTAAAATAAATATAAATCCTAAAATAGCTATAATATAATTATAATTTATATTGTAGCTATATTAGGGTTTATTTTACAGGTAAGTATTTAGCTTTAAATAGGAATAATTTATTTAATAAGAGTTAATTTATTTCGTTAGATTTAAATTATATTTAACTTAGGGGGGGTGTTAGTGTTAGGGTTAGACTTAGCTTTAGGGGTTAATACATTTATTAGAATAGCGGTGAGCTCCAGTCGGCAGATTAGGGGTTAATGTTTGAAGTTAGGTGTCGGCGATGTTAGGGAGGGCAGATTAGGGGTTAATACTATTTATTATAGGGTTAGTGAGGCGGATTAGGGGTTAATAACTTTATAATAATAGCGGTGCGGTCCGCTCGGCAGATTAGGGGTTAATAAGTGTAGGCAGGTGGAGGCGACGTTGTGGGGGGCAGATTAGGGGTTAATAAATATAATATAGGGGTCGGCGATGTTAGGGCAGCAGAATAGGGGTACATAGGGATAATGTAAGTAGCGGCGGTTTACGGAGCGGCAGATTAGGGGTTAACAATAATATGCAGGGGTCAGCGATAGCGGGGTCGGCAGATTAGGGGTTAATAAGTGTAAGGTTAGGGGTGTTTAGACTCGGGGTACATGTTAGAGTGTTAGGTGCAGACGTAGGAAGTGTTTCCGCATAGCAAACAATGGGGCTGCGTTAGGAGCTGAACGCAGCTTTTTTGCAGGTGTTAGGTTTTTTTTCAGCTCAAACAGCCCCATTGTTTTCTATGAGGGAATCGTGCACGAGCACGTTTTTGAGGCTGGCCGCTTGCGTAAGCAACTCTAGTATCGAGAGTTGAAGCTGCGTTAAATATGCTCTACGCTCCTTTTTTGGAGCCTAACGCAGCCCTTCTGTGGACTCTCAATACCAGAGTTATTTTTATGGTGCGGCCAGAAAAAAGCCGGCGTTAGCTACGCGGGTCGTTACCGACAAAACTCTAAATCTAGCCGTTAGGTAATTGAAGTAAAATGGAAAATTGTTTAAAAGTGCATGCTCTTTCTAAATCATGAAAGAATAAATTTGGGCTTCATGTCCCTTTAAATATTACTACTGTCAATAAAATGTACTACTGCAGTCCCATGTGTTTCATTGCTGCCACCATGGCATGCTATGTTGTTTATCAAATTATTTTACTACATTAAATAAAATGTTTCCTGATCATGCTGGCAACAAAAGCAGGTCCAATAAATAGCTGTGTTCAGTTAGCAACTGTCATGATCAGTCATAGTGATTGACAGGTGTATATATTTATCTCAGGTGAGCAACAAGTCTGCAGCCATAGTAATTGTTTTTCTTTTTCTGTAGCTATAGCCATTTAATTACCCCCAACAAATTGTATTCCGTTTTAATTGCTATTTAATGCTGTACATATGACTTGCCTCACCCAAATACACAATATGAATTTTATTTTGAAAGTATGTAAGTTTTGAATAGAAGCATTTTTACAGTACACAAAATTTCTAATACATGTTATTATGCTTTCAAGTGAGAGCTTTTACTGTTAAAGTGATTGTAAAGTTTAATGAATAAGTGCCCGGTAACTAAAAATAATCTTAAAAACAGGGGCACTTTCATTCATTAAACATTACAATGAAGCTTATTTTTTAAAATACTTATCAAAGCGTTTCGGTAAACATAACGCTGATCCTCCGTCCGCAGCTCCTGCTTTCTTTAGCAGATCGATGACGAATCCAGCTTCCTCCAATCGTTGTGTGCCCCCTTTGGCATCCAGCTCGTGAGGCAAGCAATGATTGGATTAAAACGGATCCTCATCTATATACTAATGAAAGCAAGAGCTGTGGGCAAACGATCTGCATTATGTTTACCGTAACGCAAAGGTATTTTAAAAATTAAGCGTCTTTGTAAAGTTTAATTAGTTAAAGTGTCCCTGTTTTTAAGAGTATTTTCAGTTACTGGGCACTTATTTATTAAACTTTACAATCACTTTAATGAAGCCTATGCATATCATACGTCATGCACCTGGTTATGATTCAGTGTGCAATAACACTAATGAATATATGCAACTGTCAACTCTATCAGCAGTTACAGTGATCGAATCACAGAATATATGTAAATATGCTTTATGCATGGCAAAAGTTTTCACTGGAAAAGTTATAACTTTTATTAGAAATATTGCTTATTTGTGTGTATTGGAAAAATGTTTCTAGTCAAAATTAAAATGTAAGTGCCTTTTCAGATTTGAAATTGATGTACCGTTTACATCTCACCCACAAGCAATAATAAATAAATACTAAATATTATTATGTTATTTTTAGTAACAAACCAGTCATTATGATCCAAGGTATTATATAATATGACATTGTTATAAAAAAGCATAAAGGCGGGGGCGTGTCTGGGCTATGGTCCAAGATGGCCGCTAAACTGGGAGCTCTGTAACACAATTTTACATCCCGTCTGTAATATGCTAATTGAATAGCCATCCAGCGAGAATTTCTACCTCAAGATGCAGGGGACATTTAGCTGAATGGACTGATATAAAAAAAAAATTTCAATACAGCAGGACTTCCCAGTCTGGACCGCTGAGTGTCCCTGGCGGCTCCTAAGGAGAGGGATCTCAGCTCCCCCCCCCCCCCTGGGGGAACTGGGTAATCAGAGAATACAGTGATCCTCTGCCCAATATATACAGCATGGAGGAGGAATTTTACTCTAGGATACAAGCCTTATTCGCTGAGTCTAAGCGGCAGATGCACCGCAGATTTGACCGCCTCATGAAATTAATTGAGGCTCCCATGACGCAACCTTGCAGGCTTAATATGGTGGATGTGACAGCTCCATGCACTATGAGCGGCGATCCACAGCTGTGGGATGAAAGCATACTTACCATAGCCACTTTTCCGAAGAAGGGACTGCAAGATGCTGGTCCAGGAGAAGGCAGGCTGAGAGGAGTCAGCAACCTGGGAACTCCTAAAGAAAATGACCCGCCTGAGATGGAGACAGCTGCGACGGCAGCAGTTATCAACACCGCACAAGAAACTGCAGAGGCCCATGACGGTTGCTCTGTTGGAAACATCCAGACTACTGCCGCTTACCTGGACACGTGGGGGAGACCGGCCGGCTCCCCTACGAAAGGCTCTACAGAGGAACGTTTGGTGTTGGTGGCCCACTATTATCCCGCTGCCCTAGATCTCTGCAGAGGCTGCGGCCTGGGGTCATGTAGCACGTTGGAATGTATGATAGATTCGGTTCCCGAAGGGATGCAGCGGATATCCGGAGGCCTTCTGGATCTCAATGTTGATACAAGAGTCGGGGTTGGGTAAAGTAAAAGGCATAAAGATAACTTTTGGACTGCTAGGCCGGATCTGACCCCACCCCAGAACTGCTCCTCTCCTGAACTTGTAGTTTATACACTGCCCAGAGAACTGCTATACCTGATGCCGAGACGTTATTCATATACTTAATATTATTATGTTCTTGGGTTTGATGTTAGCTTGGCTTATATCTACATATTGATTACTACCCCATGAGACAAGGGGAAAGATGGCTAGCCGAAATAGATCTGCCCAAACCCCAGTCTATTAGTAAGATAGCGACATGTAACAGAACCTGGGATTCTATTAGGAGATAAGGGTGCTGTGTTCGTTTGATGAAGAGTAGTCCTCCTCCTCTAATTCACATTTGTCATACTGCAGGTCCGACAGAGGCCTGTACCCTCAGATCAGAAGGTAGGGTTCATTGAGACCCTGATGTAGCCATATTAGACAAAGGGTAAAATTAATATTTATAAGCTCCTTTTAGCCATGATAATTCGCTTTATTTTCTTTTTCTCTTGCTTTTGAGAGAAATATTTAGCCAGCTATATAGATATGCTATCATAAAAGAGAGCGAGCAATATATACAGTTTTCTAGAATTTTAAATGTCTTCAGGGTATTATTTGATGTGGGGTTGCATGTGTAAAACTACTACGCTATTGCTAGGATAAGCATGTTTAGATGAAGCAACCTAGTCTTAGTATAAAGTTTATGTTACCTCTGTAAACAGGTTGCCTATTGTGGTAAAGCTCTACATTTGGTTTGCAACTAGTATATTTTATATGGATATTCCCTGATGTTTCACCCATAATATATAGGGCTCCTTGATTTATTTGTCTAATGGTCAGGGAAATTATACATTATGAGGGGCTATATACTGATATCCATGTGCTGTTTGCTCCCCTTATTATTATGGTGCCTAGAAATTATATAACTAAAAACTCACTACAGTTACTTCTTACAGTTTAACCTCAACATCTTGCAGCTTAATGTGCCAGTATTAATATGATTATTTTTTTCTTTTATGAACCTTAGGCAGGTGTCTTGGACATAGCATATTTATATATTCCAGATTCTTAGCTATACTTCAACTCTTAGGAAGCCTTTGTTTGGCACCCACGAGTCCAGTTTATTTACTGCAGCTGTTATTATGTTGAGTATGGGGTCCATATGGGGCCTATCAGATTTAGAAGCAATTTAAAAAATAAAATAAGGTTCTACAAAAGGGGTCCCTTATTCATAAGTTGCCTTCTTTAAGGTGTAAGTGTGGGTAGGGTCTAGGAGAGACCCTCAATATTAGTTAGAAGGCATGCTATACTGCATTATTAAATGTGCTGTAATGGTATGTGGTGCTTAGTGTTTCTTACTGTGTACAAATGTAAATTTTTGCATCAATGTCTCATGCAGAATTCTGTTTCCTTTGTATTGCTTGAAAAACCTTAATAAAAACTATTAAAAAAAAAAAAAAGCATAAAGGCCTGTTTTATATCATTATGATAGATTAACATTTGATGACAACTTGATTGCTATAGTTATAGAAGAGGTTCTAGCCTAAACAGCATCAAATTTCATTAAAGGGACATTATACACTCATTTTCTATTTGCATAAATGTTTTGTAGATGATCTATTCATATAGCCCATAAAGTTGTTGTTGTTTTTTTAAATGTATAATTTTGCTTATTTTTAAATAACGTTGCTCTGATTTTCAGACTCCTAACCAAGCCCCCAAGTTTTATGAGAATACCGTCAGATACCTTCTCCAGCTTGCTCCTGTTTGTGTAAAGGGTCTTTTCACACTTGCAGTGGGCTTTCCAGCTGCCTTTTCAACAGAGCTAAACTGAGAGTTTCTAACTAAGTTGTTAAACAGTTTTATACTGGATTTTTATATCAGTATCTGTGCATCTTATTCTTTATAGTAGTGTCTATTACATGCAGTTATATGAAAATTGGTGTATACTGTCCCTTTAATGTGTTTCCAATTACTTGATAAACCAGCCGCAGGAAATAAAATAAAGGAGACGTGTTCCTTCATGTTTGTTTTTGTTTTGAAAATAGCTGTTTTTGATCTGTGAAATCACAGCCCATCAAAATGGGTTGAGCTTACAGGAAAATCAGATCTCCTAATTTTATCAATTTCTGTACACACATATGCTTATTTATATTATCTTGGTAAGCTAAAGCCCAATACTAAGAACAATTACAAACTGACATTTTATTGCTTATCTCTTCTGCCTCCTACTGGGAGTGTAATTTCTTCTGCTGGATATGATTACACAGGATTTATTTAATCTATACTTAAGTATGGAAACTTTCAAAATAGGTAGGGATATCACAGGAAAAAACAGCTATTTCAAATGCTGAAATATAGTAAAAAGAGCTATTTGTAAACAATTTAATACATTCCAGCTTGTAAAATGGATCATTGAAAACAAACAAATTAAAGTAGAGAAAAATTTAGGGTAAACTCTTCAATTAAAGGAACAGTAAAAGTAGTCTTCTTTTTTTTCTTGAATCTAAGAGAGGGCATTTTATAGTATATCAGTTTTTTTTTATTATTATTATTATTTTATTTAAACATGTACATGTTACTGTGCTGAGAAACAGAAATTGTGTTTATACTTGTGAGTAATGTCACTGTGCACCATTACAGCAGTGGGATTTCAGCCAATGGGTAATTGGTCCTTAAGACCCAGTGGTGCACAGACTTGCACTTCCTCTTAGCATCAAAATTAAACAAGCAGATGTAACAACCTTTTTGCATGCAAAAAATAATAATAAAAATAAACATCTATAACTATTCCTTTTTCATATATAATGCTAGATAATGTTAGAGTTAAATATCCCTTTTATAGCAGTTAATAAGCATTCCTTGCTTTTCAACATGGCTTTCAGTGAAGTAGCATAGGTTACATGTATACTTGTTATTAGTATACATTTTCCATAACTATAATTTGTATTATGTATCTGTGGTATCCTGCTATCACTCACAGTGTGCATTGAATGGTCTAAAATGGACATAAAATGCTTCTTGCTTTTGTTTGTTCTTGTCACAGATTTCCCAAAAGAGACCAAAAAGCAAAATATGTAACCTAGGTTTTAAAATGCTGCACATTTAGATGTCTGGTTTAGGCAATTTGCAGCATTTTGAAAATTGAGGTTACAGACTTCGCTTTTTGACCTCTCTCTATAGTGTGAGGCAAGTATAATTTGTGTGGCGCAATCTGTAACTCAAGATGTGTTTTTTTTTGGGCTCAGACCCGTGCTAATAAAAGTGGTTGTGTTCAGTGTTGAAAAAGGGCCATAAAATGTTGCACTTTTGGAGATGATGTAAATATTTAAAACAAAACACCTCAAAAATATATTAAAATAATGTATTTCCATTTTATTTATCCATATCAAATGTAAAATAAAGGTAAATTATTGAAAAAAAAAATGTTTTAACAGTGATTTAAAGAGATATATATGACAAGGTGATGGACTTGGAATGGCTCAAAGCTATATGTGTATTTGTATGTGTGTGTATATATGTGTATTTGTTTGTGTGTATATATGTGTATTTGTATGTGTGTGTATGTGTATTTGTATGTGTATTTGTATGTGTGTATATATGTGTATTTGTATGTGTGTATATGTGTATTTGTATGTGTGTATATATGTGTATTTGTATGTGTGTATATGTGTATTTGTATGTGTGTATATGTGTATTTATATATGTGTATATATGTGTATTTGTATGTGTGTATATGTGTATTTGTATGTGTGTATATGTGTATTTGTATGTGTGTATATATGTGTATTTGTATGTGTGTATATATGTGTATTTGTATGTGTATATATGTGTATTTGTATGTGTGTATATATGTGTATTTGTATGTGTATATATGTGTATTTGTATATGTGTATTTGTATGTGTGTATATATGTGTATTTGTATGTGTGTGTATATATGTGTATTTGTATGTGTATATATGTGTATTTGTATGTGTATATATATATGTGTATTTGTATGTTTGTATATATGTGTATTTGTATGTGTGTATATATGTGTATTTGTATGTGTATATATGTGTATTTGTATGTGTGTATATATGTGTATTTGTATGTGTGTATATGTGTATTTGTATGTGTATATATGTGTATTTGTATGTGTGTATATATGTGTATTTGTATGTGTATATATGTGTATTTGTATGTGTGTATATGTGTATTTGTATGTGTGTATATATGTGTATTTGTATGTGTGTATATATGTGTGTATTTGTGTGTGTGTATATGTGTATTTGTATGTGTGTATATATATATGTGTATTTGTATGTGTGTATATGTGTATTTGTATGTGTGTATATAGGTGTATTATGTATGTGTGTATATGTGTACACATACAAATACACATATATACACACATACAAATACACACATATATATATATATATATATATATATATATATATATATACAAATACACATATATATATACACATACAAATACACATATATGCACATACAAATACACATATATACACACATACAAATAGACATATATACACACATACAAATACACATATATACACATACAAATACACATATACACACATACAAATACACATATATACACATACAAATACACATATATACACACATACAAATACACATATATACACATACAAATACACATATATACACACATACAATACACATATACACACATACAAATACACATATATACACATATATAAATACACATATACACACATACAAATACACATATACACACATACAAATACACATATATACACACATACAAATACACATATACACACATACAAATACACACATATACACATACAAATACACATATATACACACACATACAAATACACATATATACACACATACAAATACACATATACACACATACAAATACACATATATACACACATGCATGTGTATATATGTGTATTTGTATGTGTGTATATATATGTATTTGTATGTGTGTATATGTGTATTTGTATGTGTATTTGTATGTGTGTATATGTGTATTTGTATGTGTGTATATATATGTGTATTTGTATGTGTGTATATATGTGTATTTGTATGTGTGTATATGTGTGTATTTGTATGTGTGTATATATGTGTTTTTGTATGTGTGTATATATATATATGTATTTGTATGTGTGTATATATGTGTATTTGTATGTGTATATATGTGTATTTGTATGTGTGTGTATATGTGTATTTGTATGTGTGTGTATATTTGTATATGTGTATATATGTACTTGTATGTGTGTATATATGTATTTGTATGTGTGTATATATGTATTTGTATGTGTGTATATGTGTATTTGTATGTGTGTATATATGTGTATTTGTATGTGTGTATATGTGTATTTGTATGTGTGTATATATGTATTTGTATGTGTGTATATGTGTATTTGTATGTGTATATATATGTGTATTTGTATGTGTGTATATGTGTATTTGTATGTGTGTATATATGTATTTGTATGTGTGTATATGTGTATTTGTATGTGTGTATATGTGTATTTATATGTGTGTATATGTGTATTTGTATATGTGTATATATGTGTGTATTTGTATGTGTGTATATGTGTATTTGTATGTGTATATATATGTGTATTTGTATGTGTGTATATATGTGTATTTGTATGTGTGTATATGTGTATTTGTATGTGTATATATATGTGTATTTGTATGTGTGTATATATGTGTGTATTTCTATGTGTGTATATATGTATTTGTATGTGTATATATGTGTATTTGTATGTGTGTATATGTGTATTTATATGTGTGTATATATGTGTGTATTTGTATTTGTGTATATATGTATTTGTATGTGTGTATATATGTATTTGTATGTGTATATATGTGTATTTGTATGTGTGTATATATGTATTTGTATGTGTGTATATATGTATTTGTATGTGTGTATATATGTATTTGTATGTGTATATATGTGTATTTGTATGTGTGTATATATGTATTTGTATGTGTGTATATATGTATTTGTATGTGTATATATGTGTATTTGTATGTGTGTATATATGTATTTGTATGTGTATATATGTGTATTTGTATGTGTGTATATATGTGTATTTGTATGTGTGTATATGTGTATTTGTATGTGTGTATATATGTGTATTTGTATGTGTATATATGTGTATTTGTATGTGTGTATATATGTGTATTTGTACGTGTGTATATATGTGTATTTGTATGTGTATATATGTGTATTTGTATGTGTATATATATATGTGTATTTTAATGTGTGTATATATGTATTTGTATGTGTATATATGTGTATTTGTATGTGTGTATATATGTGTATTTGTATGTGTGTATATATGTGTATTTGAATGTGTGTATATATGTATTTGTATGTGTATATATGTGTATTTGTATGTGTGTATATATGTGTATTTGTATGTGTGTATATATGTGTATTTGTATGTGTATATATGTGTATTTGTATGTGTGTATATATGTGTATTTGTATATGTGTATTTGTATGTGTGTATATATGTGTATTTGTATATGTGTATTTGTATGTGTGTATATATGTGTATTTGTATGTGTGTATATATGTGTATTTGTATGTGTGTATACATGTGTATTTGTATGTGTATATATGTGTATTTGTATGTGTGTATATATGTGTATTTGTATGTGTATATATGTGTATTTGTATGTGTGTATATATGTGTATTTGTATGTGTATATATGTGTATTTGTATGTGTATATATGTGTATTTGTATGTGTGTATATGTGTATTTGTATGTGTGTATATATGTGTATTTGTATGTGTATATATGTGTATTTGTATGTGTATATATGTGTATTTGAATGTGTGTATTTGTATGTGTGTATATATTTGTATTTGTATGTGTGTATATATGTGTATTTGTATGTGTGTATATATGTGTATTTGTATGTGTATATATGTATATTTGTATGTGTGTATATATGTGTATTTGTATGTGTATATATGTGTATTTGTATGTGTGTATATATGTGTATTTGTATGTGTGTATATATGTGTATTTGTATGTGTATATATGTGTATTTGTATGTGTATATATGTGTATTTGTATGTGTATATATGTGTATTTGAATGTGTGTATATATGTATTTGTATGTGTATATATGTGTATTTGTATGTGTATATATGTGTATTTGAATGTGTGTATATATGTATTTGTATGTGTATATATGTGTATTTGTATGAGTGTATATGTGTATTTGAATGTGTATATATGTGTATTTGAATGTGTGTATATATGTATTTGTATGTGTATATATGTGTATTTGTATGTGTATATATGTGTATTTGAATGTGTGTATATATGTATTTGTATGTGTATATATGTGTATTTGTATGTGTGTATATATGTGTGCCTGGGCACACTCTAATCACAAATGGCCAGAGGAGCGCTGTAGCATTTCAAAGGGCCGGTAGTAAAAAATAAAAGTACTTCTTAGAAAAGTTTCCAATTTACTTTTTCTATCAAATTTAAATTGTCCTCATGATATTCTTTCTTGAATAGATACCTAGGTAGGCATCTGGAGCGCTACATGACAGGAAATAGTGCTGTCATCTAGGGCTCTTGCAAATGGATGACATTCATGCAAAACTGCTGCCATATAGTGCTCTAGACACGTGCACACTCCTGAGCTTACAGCTCTGCTTTTCAACAAAAGTTGTTCTTCGTTTGTACAATTGTTCTTTTGTAAATTGTGCAGATATATTCATTCTTTTATAAAGCTCAGACATACATCAAATGAGATACATAATATTCATTATCCAGTGCTGTAGAATTTTTCAAACTTATATTTTAAAAAAAGTTTTTATTCTATTATTATTATTATCGGTTATTTGTAGAGCGCCAACAGATTCTGCAGTGCTAACAGATTCCGCAGCGCTATTCTGGTATGTTTTCTTGTATGGAAAGTCATATTTTTTTGTATCTCGCACATGATATACACATTAAGTAAAGAGAATGGAAAAGAGATTCTATTAACTTGATCCTTTGTAGACCTATAATGTAAAATCAATAGGACCAAGCCCCCAATGTATGTTGCATACTTAAAGGGACAGTACACTGTAAAATTGTTTTTCCATTAATGTATTTTAAATGACTTGTTATACCAACTGCAGAGTATAAAATATTTGAGAAATTCCATTTTTATGCTTATTTGTGTATATGAAGTAGCTGATTTTGTGCTTTGAAACCACAGCCTATTACAATGGGTTGGACTTAAAGGTAATATCAGATCTCATTATGTTATAACTTTGTGTACACAGATTTGCTTCCTTATCTTTTATTTGGCTGGAACACCAAAGCTCAATACATAGAGAGAACAATGGAAAATTATCATTTTATTACTTAACTATCCTGCATCCCACTGAGAGTGTAATCTCTTCTGCTGGCTGTGTATACTTAGGCTATTCAATAGCCTATACTCCAGTATTAATTTGTTCAGTGTAGGTGGCGATACCACAGGCTAAATCAGCTATTTCAAATGCTGAAATAGGAGTAAAGGAGCTACTTGTAACCAATTTAATACACTCTAGCAGGTTAAAAGGATCATTGGGAATAATTTAAAGGGGAGAAATGTTTTGGGTGAACTGTCCCTATAGCAGTAAGCATTAATTGTAAGCTTTCATTTGTGAGTTACAATACTGGCCCAAGTGAATTTGTTTTCCAATTCTGAAAATTCAATTAACTAAGATATGTCAGCTATCCATAACATATTATGATTTCAATTAAAAGGTTGTTAAACACCTTATAATTACAAGACTTGTAGTTTATCAATAAATTAACATATTCAGCCAAGTGTGAAAACTTACTGAATACATTAATACATTGTATGTTTTTCAATGGCGTAACTCGCACAGCATACATCAAATACATAGGGCATTTTATAATAAAACATACAGTACATTTTCCAGTGTTTACTATTTCTTTAATTAAAAAATGCTTAAATAATTTACTTTAGGTTCTACAAAATCCCAAACAAATCCCAAAAGAGCAACCAATCAATTCATAAGCACCTGAAAACTGCCTTTTAGCATGAAATGTTTGTATGAACTTAAAATCTATAAATAGATGTATCTTCTCAAATCATTCTCTCATTCATAGCATTTTCCTGAAATTATGCATTACGTTAATATTAAAAACTGAGTGTTAATTCATGTCATATTTTAAAAGCTTGTAAATCCAGAGGCTCTATCAACAACCTGCATATGGTGCATCTCAGAGGTTCAAGAACAGATATTGGGGTTCCTTAGACATTTGTGAGATGTTTATCTTATATAGTTTATACTTGAAATATTTCTTAAAGGGACACTGAACCCAAAAAAAATTCTATCGTGATTCAGATAGAACATGCAATTTTAAGCAACTTTCTAATTTATTCCTATTATCAAATTCTTTTCATTATCTTGATATCTTTATTTGAAATGCAAGAATGTAAGTTTAGATGCCGGCCCATTTTTGGTGAACACAGTGTGTTGTTCTTGCTGATTGGTGGGTAAATTCACTTACCAATAACAAGTGCTTTCCATGGTACTGAACCAAAAAAATAGCTTAGATGCCTTCTTTTTCAAATAAAGAAAGCAAGAGAATGAAGAAAAAATGATAACATGAGTAAATTATAAAGTTGTTTAAAATTGCATGCTCTATCTGAATCGCGAAAGAAAAAATTTGGGTTCAATGTCCCTTTAATGGCTTATTAATTATGAAGTAAACCAAATATCTAATTATTTCATTATCTAATTATTTTATCTCCGTATCTATTTTATTATTTGTATTATTTAGTTTTCAGTTAATACAATCATGATATTGTGACTCTGATTATTTACTATGTGTTTTTAAGCTTACACCAAAAGGTCAAAATAAAATCCAGCAGTACTGGAGTTCATGTATAATACAGAATTAAAAAATGATTTAATAACTTTAACTTGTAAGTATATTGAATTACAGATGGGACTCAATGGAGCTAAGTTTATTATAAATAATAATGAGGGTTTATTATAGGAAGGAAGCAAATAATTTAACTGACATGAGATATACTGTATGCTGAAATTACATTAATATGCACATAACTTGGAAGAGACAGGAGACATGAATGACTATCTGATTTTATCAAGTCATTTCTAAAAGTGTTGCTGTATATGAATGGTTAGAAGATACATGGGACAGCATTAAATATACGTAAAAGTTACGTTTCCATTTACATTTTTGAAATATACACCAATGGTAATTTCCAGAACAGGAATACAGGTGGTTTGTTAAAATAAATATTCTCTATTCAATTAAAGGGAAATTAAACCTACATTTTTCTTATATGATTCAGATAGAGAATACAATTTTGAACAACTTTCCAATTTACTTCTATTATCTAATTTGCTTCATTCTTTTGATATAATTTGTTGAAAAGCATACATAAATAGGCTTAGTAGCTGCTGATTGGTGGCTGCACATAGATGCCTCATGTCATTGGCTCACCCATGTGCATTGCTATTTCTTCAACAAATGACATCTAAAGAATTAAGCAAATTAGATAATAGACGTAATTTGGAATATTGTTTATAATTGTATTCTCTGTCTGAATCATGAAAGAAAAAATTTGAGTTTCATGTCCTTTTAATGGTGCACAGCTTTAACATCTTAGTGATATAATAGTAACTTTCAAGTATATTAAGGGGTTTAGTAAAGCTGAGGCTGTGAGTATTTTTCATAAAAAGAAAAATTCAAGAACAAGGGGTTATGATCTCAAGCTGAGTGTAGTAGATTCAGGAGTAATTTGAGGAAGGGCTTCTTTACAGAAAGGGTGATTGATTGATTGATGGAATAAACTTCCACAAGAGGTGGTAATGACAAACACTGTGGGGGACTTTAAGAATACCCTGGATAAGCATAAGTTTTTCCTATGAACTAGTTTATACTTTTAGGAAATGTGCAGACTTGTTGGGCCTATGGTTCTTATCTGCTGTCAAAATCTATGTTTCCATGAAATGCAGGGACTTGTATCTATAGTCAACCAGTACACTGAGTAATGTTCTATCAGAACCAAGTTCCTCCATAAAACTCCATGTTTCACCCATCCACAGAGATACAATCCTATTGTTCTCTCATCTGCCATGTGTTTATTTCATGCAAATGTTCGCCTCCTTTGTACTATTTTATTGACAGAAGGGTGTGTATTGTTTGGCATTAAAATGAGGCTATACAACTTTTGTAATTGAATTATCAATTTAATAGTGTGTGAACCCTGTGACCTTAAAAATATATAACTGTAGGTGCTGCAGTTATTTCTGTTATGCCATGATCCTTTTGTATTATGCTTTGAGATCATACTTCCTTTTATAAAGGAACATACTAGCAGATTATAACAACAGTAATTAAAATTATGCAAAATTACCTGTTGGGTAAAGAGTCATAGGGCTCGATTTATCAAAGCCCTACAGCTGCAAGTTCTCACAAGAACTTGACAAAATGGTGGTGGGGATGTAAGGGCGCTCAAAGCTAAAGATACCTAATAAAAATATGTTACATAAATATGTGATTGTTATATTAATACAGGTAGCCCTCAGTTTACGCCGGGGTTAGGTTCCAGATGGAATGGTTGTAAATCGAAACTGTTGTAAATTGAAACCCAGTTTATAATGTAAGTTAATGGGAAGTGAGAGAGCTAGGTTCCAGGCCCCTCTTAAAATTGTCATAAGTAACACCTAATACATTATTTTTAAAGCTTTGAAATGAAGACTTTAAATGCTAAACAGCATTATAAACCTAATAAAAATAATCACACAACACAGAATATATAATTAAACTAAGTTAAATGAACAAAAACATTTGCTAAACAGCATTATAAACCTAATAAAATAATCACACAACACATACTTTACTTGCATTTTTCTGCAAACAGTTTTTTCTATGCATTCCAATCTGGACGGATTTATAGACAGGAAGATCTTGTTCCTTTGAAATCTGCTCGATAGCTCAGGTCTGGTTAAACTGATTAATTTTAGCTTGCTTGGCTTTGCTGCAACACAAGCGGACAGCTCCCCCTATTGGCTATTTTAATAAATGCACTGCTTCTCAATGCTTTTCAATAGCAGTCACATGACTAGAAAAAAAGGTTGTTATTCTGAAACGGTGTAAATTGAACCGTTGTAAAACGAGGGCCACCTGTATATGGCTCATAGATGTCTGTTATGTAATAATGAAAATATAATCCCAAATGAAAAACAATGTCATTTATTTATACATAAAAATTATATAGCACCTATAGAGACGTCTCTAAAATAAAAACAAATGTTGGATTACCTACAAAATCTTTTTGAGGTTAACGTTTAAAATCAACAATAATAAAATAAAACATTTTGATTACAGAGTTTGCAGAAAACGGTTATACTTTATGTGATTTCACGGGTTCACCAAGAAAGTGGAAATAAATCCAAATTGAGGTTACATTGATGTATACGTACAGCACTATTTTCTGTATCCTCTGTTTTCTTAAATAGCTTAATTAAAAAGTTAAATTAGCTTGATAAAGAGATCTGGTATTAACCTCAAAAACATTTTGTAGGTAATCCAACATTTGTTTTTATTTTAGAGACGTCTCTATAGGTGCTATATAATTTTTATGTATAAATAAATGACATTGTTTTTCATTTGGGATTATATTTTCATTATTACATAACAGACATCTATGAGCCATATATTAATATAACAATCACATATTTATGTAACATATTTTTATTAGGTATCTTTAGCTTTGAGCGCCCTTACATCCCCACCACCATTTTTTCTAGTACATTAATAGATTGAAGGATCTAACTTTTGTAAGGAGTTTGATACTTTGCACCTTGCGCACTATTTTCACACACTTCGTTCTCACAAGAACTTGCTCGCCATAATTTAACAAGCAGCGGTCACCAGACTGCCGCTTCCCTATCCTCTTTGAGTCCGACTGAGGAGATTGACAGCTCCTGCCCGCGCGTGATTGGCTGTGCGCGGGCAGGGGATGGGATTGCATGTGAGCGCAAAATTGCGCTCATGTGCAATGGTGATTACCTGCGGGTTATTTCGCCCTGCCACAGGCGAGCTGAGGCATACAGGGGCACGTATACGCACCCCTGTCCGCCTCAGCTTTGATAAATCTAGCCCATAGGGCTCATTGTATTAAGCTGTGAATGTTGCTATAGAACAGTTGCAGGTAGGTTTGCTTTCAACAATGTAAAAAGCAGCTGTTATCCAAACACTACATCTTATCCTATCTGGGTGATTGACAGGTCCTGTTCACATGCGATTAGGGGCAGTGCTGCACAAGCAATACTACATATAGGTAGTGGACATACAGTGTCCACTGCTAGTTGATCTCAAGAACCTTGTCCGCCCACTGCATAGTAGATGGGGCCCATAATAGTCTTGAAAATCCAACATTTCTGATGGTTAGGGATAGTCAAGGAGGAATACCATGAGGAAGGGGCAATCCGGTATACAGTGACACCGTTAAAAGTCTCAGTATTTACTTACCGGACTGTTAAGTACGTATCCTTGGTAATACATTCCTTTAGTGGGTGGAATAGTCCTTGTTTAATTGGTTTTATATTGTTGTACAATAAAAGCGTTTTAAGCAGTTATCCGGAAATCCAGAGGGATTGAATATAATGCTGTATACTTAGAATTAACAAAGCTCTGAAGAATGTCAGTATTTGTAATCAGTCTAAGGAGGAATTCATTTTGCAACATTGTTACGCTATGAACCCATGTGTCTGTTTTTTTTCTTTGAGGATTACAAATCATCAGCGAAGTTCTCTAAATAAAAGGAGATTTAGGGGGCCGATTTTTCAATGTCTGGTGGACATACAGTGGGGGAAAAAAGTATTTAGTCAGCCACCAATTGTGCAAGTTCTCCCACTTAAGAAGATGAGAGAGGCCTGTAATTTTCATCATAGGTATACCTCAACTATGAGAGACAAAATGTGGAAACAAATCCAGGAAATCGCATTGTCTGATTTGGAAAGAATTTATTTGCAAATTATGGTGGAAAATAAGTATTTGGTCACCTACAAACAAGTAGATTTCTGGCTCTCACAGACCTGTATCTTCTTCTTTAAGAGGCTCCTCTGTCCTCCACTCATTACCTGTATTAATGGCACCTGCTTGAACTTGTTATCAGTATAAAAGACACCTGTCCACAACCTCAAACAGTCACACTCCAAACTCCACTATGGTGAATACCAAAGAGCTGTCGAAGGACACCAGAAACAAAATTGTAGACCTGCACCAGGCTGGGAAGACTGAATCTGCAATAGGCAAGCAGCTTGGTGTGAAGAAATCAACTGTGGGAGCAATAATTAGAAAATGGAAGACATACAAGACCACTGATAATCTCCCTCGATCTGGGGCTCCACGCAAGATCTCACCCTGTGGGGTCAAAATGATCACAAGAATGGTGAGCAAACATCCCAGAACCAACACGGGGGACCTAGTGAATGACCTGCAGAGAGCTGGGACCAACGTAACAAAGGCTACCACCAGTAACACACTACGCCGCCAGGGACTCAGATCCTGCAGTGCCAGACGTGTCCCCCTGCTTAAGCCAGTACATGTTCGGGCCCGTCTGAAGTATGCTAGAGAGCATTTGGATGATCCAGAAGTGGATTGGGAGAATGTCATATGGTCAGATGAAACCAAAGTAGAACTGTTTGGTAGAAACACAACTTGTCGTGTTTGGAGGAGAGAGAACACCATACCTACTGTGAAGCATGGGGGTGGCAACATCATGCTTTGGGGCTGTTTCTCTGCAAAGGGAACAGGACGACTGATCCGTGTACATGAAAGAATGAATAGGGCCATGTATCGTGAGATTTTGAGTGCAAACCTCCTTCCATCAGCAAGGGCATTGAAGATGAAACGTGGCTGGGTCTTTCAGCATGACAATGAGCCCAAACACACCACCCGGGCAACAAAGGAGTGGCTTCGTAAGAAGCATTTCAAGGTCCTGGAGTGGCCTAGCCAGTCTCCAGATCTCAACCCCATAGAAAACCTTTGGAGGGAGTTGAAAGTCTGTGTTGCCCAGCGACAGCCCCAAAACATCACTGCTCTAGAGGAGATCTGCATGCAGGAATGGGCCAACATACCAGCAACAGTGTGTGACAACCTTGTGAAGACTTACAGAAAACGTTTGACCTCTGTCATTGCCAACAAAGGATATATAACAAAGTATTGAGATGAACTTTTGATATTGACCAAATACTTATTTTCCACCATAATTTGCAAATAAATTCTTTCCAAATCAGACAATGTGATTGTCTAGATTTTCTTCCACATTTTGTCTCTCATAGTTGAGGTATATCTATGATGAAAATTACAGGCCTCTCTCATCTTCTTAAGTGGGAGAACTTGCACAATTGGTGGCTGACTAAATACTTTTTTTCCCCACTGTATGCTGTCGGCATTTAACATTGCACAAGCAGTTCTGGTGAACTGCTTGTGCAATGCCGCCCCCTGCAGATTTGAGGCCAATCGACCGCTAGCAGGGGTGTCAATCAACCCGATCGTACAAAATCGGGCGTATTGATGTCTGCAGCCTCAGAGGATTTTTTTACAAGTATTTCCTTTTACCTTATATTGGCATTTAAAATAGTTGATTTAGCCTGTGGTATCCCCACCTATCCTGAACGTTTCTGGCCTCAGGTCCAAGCTGTGTAAACACAGCCAACAGAAGAAATTACACTCCCAGTGAGGTGTAGAAGAGATAAGGTAATAAAATGTCAATTTTCCATTGTTCTCTCCACTAGCAGGGGGTGTCAATCAGCCCGATCGTACATGATCGTGCGGATTGCTATACGCCGCCTCAGAGGGGGCGTATGAGTTTAGGAGCAGCGGTCTTAAGACCGCTGCTTCTTATCTTCTGTTTCCGGCGACCTTGAAGTCGCACGGAAACAAGGGGAACAGGGGCCATTCGTTTTATGGACAGATATAAGATAAGGAAGCAGGTATATGTACAGAATGTGATAAAGTAATGAGATCTGATTATACCTACCAGCTCAACCCATTTTATTAGGTTGTGGCTTCAAAACACAAAATCAGCTTTTTCATATACACATATAAACCTTAAAAAGCAAATTCTCATACACTCTGCAGTTGGTAAAAAATGTAATTGTAAGCACATTAAAGGGAAAACTATTTTACAGTATATTGTCCCTTTAACTCATCATATTTCTACAATAATCTTTTCAATTACATAAACTGAATTTTTACACTCTATAAATAGTAAACCTTTCTGAATTACATCTAACACTTATAATGATTTCCTGTGATAAGTCAATATAAATTAGCTGGAACTCATAATCCTATTAGAAAAGCTGAAATCACACAAACAGAACTTGTCAGACCTGTTTAGTTGCAGTCTTGAAATTACAACTTCGTCCAGTTACTTTTCATTCAAATGTTTTTCCTTTTAATTCAAGTATATTTTATGTATCACACTTCAGTTATACTTGTATTCTTGTATAGTCATCTGACAATGCTTCATCACACCGCCTAGAACAAATCTAAACGAATCACAATTTTGAAGTCAACTAATTCTGCATTTTCACTTTTGTTTGCAAATTTGATAAATAATCTTCACTAAACATTTTAGCTCTTCAAATGTGCACTATTTCAAATGTGCGCTGGTATTACAAGTTAAGCACAATGCGAACGCAACGTCGCGTTCGCATTGCCTGGAAGCCTTGCGCTCACTAGAGGGCGCTTCCATAGGTTTCAATGGGAGCCTTGTTCTCATGCCGTGAGACACGGCAAAGCATCTAGTGCAGCGCAGGGGGTAAGTCTTGCAGCAGATTAACAATATAAATATGTATATGAATATTATGTGTTTATATGTGTATATACACATATTAACACATACATATATATGTATATAAGCAAATATATAAATATTTACAGTTACAAAACAGTCCCCATAGACCACAATGTAAAGGCACTTTTCAGTGCTGTTTCTTTAAAAAAAATAAAAATGCTAATATTTTTTATTTAAAGGGACAGTCAACCCAAATTTTCAAATATGTAATTCCTATAAAGTTGCTAACGGTGTTTAGTTTGCACTGTAGCCTAATGTATTTAACAAGTACGTTTAGTTTGGCACCTCAGTGTGGCATTAATATACCATATCAGGGCATGTTCCAATCAGGGCAGTGTCACTCTGGATGTCACAAATTCCCACTGGGGCACAGTTTTGTGGTTCTGCGACAATCCAGGCTGCATCCTGCACCAGAATACACTGTAGTGTATTTGTTAGCGCTTGATCACCACCTGCTCGTATGCTCCAGCTCCAACCCTGCAATAAACAAGAGACGGCACTAAACACAGCTTCTCACTGACAGACATGCACACCTGTTAGCGGCACAATGCGCATGCGCAAAAAAACAGGAGCGTGGAATTACGAGAAGTAGCCGACTTATGGCTGGAGAATGAGCAACCTGAGGATCATGATGACGAAATATGGGAGGGGGCAGGCAGGCATTTTAAACTGCAAAGAAGAAACAAGTAAGTAGAAATGCTTATAAACGATTTAGGCTAATACATTAGGCTACAGTGCAAACTAAACACCGTTAGCAACTTTATAGGAATTACATATTTGAAAATTTGGGTTGACTGTCCCTTTAAAGAAAGGAACTGTCCACTTAATCTTTAATTAACCAGAGGTTAAGTGTTCATGTACCTTAAAATGTATGTTTATATTTAATAGAAGTGCAAAAATAAAATACTCTCTCTGTTAGACCATTTTATTACTACACAATTGATTGCATATAGCAGTGTTAAACACATAGCTAAAGTCAGTTCCAGAGCATAAGTGCACTTCTGCAATCTAGGAAAATAAATCTTGTGGTGAGCCAATGATAAGAGGCATATGTGTGTAGTCACGAATCACCAGCCAGTGACATCGCCGAGGGGGGGGGCCTTAGGGTGCACACAGCACCCCTACCATAATGGCTGCCCTCATTTGCACCCCTAACAGTGGTAATCCCTTGCTTTCCCCCAACACTCTGCACAGACATTCTCCCAGTTACACCTGCTCCCCACGCATGACAGAATGCTTGCTCATGTCCTCCCATTATGGCCCTGCCCACAAATCACGAGTCAGCCTCCTGAAAGTGCCGCCTCCAGATATAATTTCTGGAGACACAGCAGTGCATTGCTGCTCCTAAGCTTATCTTGCCATGCTTTTCAATAAAGGAAACCAAAAGAACGAAGTCCATTTAATAAAAAGTCATTCTTTAAAGCAAATTGAAAGGCAAAAATGTATGTGTTTTCATTGTCTAGGTTAATACCCTTTGAAAATATGCTCAAATACCTTGCTTTGTCTTTTTTAAGCTGTTTCGCCGCAATCTTCATATTAAAATCTTTCATGTTAGTTCCTGAGAGCAGCACGTACCCATGCATGCACTATTGTCCTGCCCATTCATACTGTGTTGCAGAGCTCAGCGCCAATGTCACTATCTCAGCAGTCACTTTTTCAACTAGTGATTGGTAATGTGACTGCAAACACATATATGTCTATAAATCTTTTACTTTGAGAAAATCAGCACCTCACACAGCGCTGCACTATATGCAGATCATGCTACCAGTTCCCCAGAAAGCCGGTGACATCATTTATTTTATGTGCATACTCTATTACCTAGTAAAGACCTGGCAAAAGTCTTCATGGATTGTGGGTGCGGCATGCGTGAGCAGATTGATTTGACTGCGCATGAATTGGGGAGCGTGCTTGAAAACCTACAATACAATTACAAACTGCATGCCGGTGTTTCAAAGTAAATGGTATATCATAGGAATGTGTATACTATGTCACTTCCGGTGACATATTATCAGCTGTTGGAGCGGTGTGGTGCACAATGCGCATGCGCAACAGCACCAACCTCCTAGAAACAGCTGTTTAAGGAGATTTACTTGGGAACAATGGGTCGCAGGATTCTATGGACCGTAATTTGCAATACGCATGCGCACACGGCCCTACTCCGTGCGCCGGAATTTTTTAATAAAGGCTAAATTTTTATATGAAGTCCGGTGAATGCTCAGAAATTTTATTCCGGTGGGGTGAGGTAGGGAAGGTGAGGGTATCATGACAGTAGCACTATGCTGTCACATTTGTTACTGTCATGCATATACTTTTTAGCTCACTCAAATACCACTCTAGAATATATTTGAGTAAGCTAAAAAACTATATGCATGACAGTGGCATATAGAGTCTAGATAATATTGAATAAAGCGACCGCAGTGCACGCGTGTGCAGTGAAGAATGCTATTAGCCTCTATAAATTATGATTACGGCCGTCCGTTGTTTACTTTACATCAACTGTTTGGAGGAGGTTGGGCCTCTTGCTCATGCGCATTGTGCGCAACACCCTCTAACAGCTGAGTCACGTGATCTCTAAAGTGACGTGGTATAACACATTCCTATGAGGTATACCACTTTATTTAGAACTCCGGACAGCCTATTTCTGTGGGTTGTCATTCATTACATTATTCTAAAAATTAAAAAAAATATATTTTATATTATTTGGAGGCTTTTTTTTTTTTTTTTAAAGTAGGATTTGTTTATATTACACATATAAATCCATATGGGTGTTTTGCTAATCTAACATATAGCACATTTTTATAATCCTTTAAAACTACATGCTCTATCTAAACCATGAAAGTTTCATTTTGAATTTCATGTCCCTTTAAATATGGACATCAGAATGTTAATTTATGATTATGATTAAGGGCTTGAAGTTTAAAAAACGTAAATGGTAAAATTACACAAAATTGCAGGAAACTGTTAATGTTGTGTCATCTTGCATTTAACATATCAGGAAGTCAGCATCTTTATTGACTTGATTAGGCGTCATATTTGACTTTAGCATTGGCTGAGTATCTTTAGCTTCCATGAGGGTATCATAAACCCCCTGGAAAAGTAGCATTGAAAAAGCCTATTTCTTAAATGTTTATATGTGATTAACACGATTTTAATATTATTTTGTTCATGGAAGAGATTTAAAACAAAAATTAAACGATGGCTTTTTGAACAGCTTACAAAAAGAAGTAAAGAATCTTGTGAGCTGTCATATATGACATTTTCACACAATACTTCTGATGTATTGGAAAAGGGCACGTGTCCCTGATAGTGTGAAAATAAAACATGTCAAGTAAGGTGTGCCCTAGTGATTGATTTTTTTACCATGAAAAATACAAAGAAAACGCTTCTGCACTACCTACTAGTCCTGATTGGCTGATTGGCACTTCCTACTAAAGTTCATTGGCAGATAGATACTTTACTCATTGATCATTAGTAGGAAGTACCTAAAACCAATAAATATTAGTAGGAAGAGCACTTATTACTTTACATTTCAAGTTAATCAGCTTTTACTCCATATTTTTCATTCAATAAATGTCCATAGTTTTAACACTGCTCTTACATATGGATGAGAGTACAACATCCCTTTAACTTAATTTAAAGGGACAGTCAAGTCAAGTTTAATGATTCAGATAGGGCATGCAATTTTAAACAACTTTCCAATTTACGTTTATCATCAAATTTGCTTTGTTCTCTTGAAAGCTAAACCTAGGTAGGCTCATAAACTGATTTCTAAACCGTTGAAGGCCGCCTCTTATCTCAGTGCATTTTGACAGTTTTTCCACAGACAGTGCTAGTTAATTTGTGTCATATAGATACTATTGTGCTCACTCCTGTGGAGTTAATTATGAGCCAGTACTGAATAGCTAAAATGCAAGTCTGTCAGAAGAACTGAGAAAAGGGGGCAGTCTGCAGAGGCTTAGCTATAAGGTGATCACAGAGGTAAAAAGTGTACTAATATAACAGTGTTGGTTATGCAAAACTGGGAAATGGGTAATAAAGGAATTATCTGTCATTTTAAACAATAATACTTTTCAAGTAGACTGTCCCTTTAACAAAGTTGATTTAGAAGTTTTTGAATGGCAAGCTTGAATGTACTGGGATATGTAGGCTTTGTATATTGTATAATTTTTATAATAATAAATTGTTACAAACATAAGTCAAAATTAAATAGTGTCCAAATAAATACAAACATTAAATGTTTCCAAATAATAAGTATTTGTGTGGGGGGAAAAACTGCAAAAAAGATCTTCTAATTAATACACACTCATTTTTAAACAGATTTTTTTTAAAACCTGTTATAAAACAGAACCATCTGCAGTTTGCAGGTTTTCCCTCTTAATGTTATTAGTACTAAAATATAATGTGATTCTTTTTAACAATTTAAAATACAAGGCATATTTATAATATGAGCATAGAACATAAAATCAGCTACTGTGATGTGTTTAAAAAAAGTTTCTTATAGTAGAGTTAAAGGGACAGTCAACACTAAAATTGTTATTGTTTAAAAAGATAGATAACACCTTTACTACCCATTTCCCAGCTTTGCACAACCAAAATTGTTTTTATTAATATACTTTATAACCTTTTAACCTCTAAATTTCTAAGCCACTATAGACAGCCTCTTATCACATGCTTTTTTATTAGCTTTTCGCAAAATAGACACTGCTAGTTCATGTGAGCCATATAGATAAGATTGTGCTCATGCCTGTGTGTTGTGCACAACACAGCACTAATTGGCTAAAATGCAAGTCAATAGTTAAAAAATAAAAATTCATGTGATCAGGGGGCTGTCAAGAGAGGCTTAGATACAAGGTAATCACAGAGGTAAAAAGTATATTATTATAACCATGTTGGTTATGCAAAACTGGGGATTGGGTAATAAGGGATTATTTGACTTTTTAAACAATAAAAAATTTTGAGTTGACTGTCCCTTTCACAGAAAATCATAGTAACCCGTTTCAATTAACAAATGACAGAAAAACTAAAATATGTTTCTTAAAATTTGTATCCATGTTGTAACATTTAAAACTAGAAACAATATGTATCACTCCAGTGAAAATAGGTTAAAAGACACTTTGTGAAGACATAAAAAACGAATTTGAACAGAGGCTTGGGAGCACTAATATAAATGAGCATAGGTTAGATCCTTTTTTTACATAAGAGCCAGACCCATGTATCAAGGTGAGCTTCCTTCAGATGCCTGTCAGTTCCACCTTACTTACAGGGACAGGAAACCCCCAATATTTTCTTTCATGATTTGGATAGAACATTTAATTTGAAACAACTTTCCAATTTATTTCTATTATCAAATTTGCTTCATTTTCTTGTTCTCCTTTGCTGAAGGGACAACACTGCAGTACTGGCAGCTAGATGCACACAATCACAAGAGAAAATTGTGTGCAGGCACCAATAAGCAGCTAGCTCCCACTAGTGAAGGATATGTGTCTATTCTTTTTCAACAAAGGATACCAAGAGAACAAAGCACATTTGAAAATAAAAGTGAATTTAAAAGTATCTTAACATTACATGCTCTCTCTGAATCATGCATGTTTAATTTTGACTATCCTATCCCTTAAATACTGCATAAATATATAGTCATTTGATTACAGAGTGTGCACCCTCTTTTATTAATTACAGTTAATATTTGTCCACAAAAGCTTTACAGATGAGTAAAACCAGCTGGTTGCAAACAAGGTTAGACAGTCATACATTACTCATATAGTAACCAGACTGGGTTATTTATTACTATTAAAATATTATGTAAATAAATATATAATAAATGGATCACAAAAAAAACTCAGAAGATGACTCATCTTGTATTTAAAACATTACTGATTTATATATATACTAGTCCTAAAGCCCGTTAAAACGGGCCGTGTTATATACTTTCTTTCTCTCTCTCTCTCTCTCTCTCTCTCTCTCTCTCTCTCTCTCTCTCTCTCTCTCTCTCTCTCTCTCTCTCTCTCTCTCTCTCTCTCTCTCTCTCTCTCTCTCTCTCTCTCTCTCTCTCTCTCTCTCTCTCTCTCTCTCTCTCTCTCTCTCTCTCTCTCTCTCTCTCTCTCTCTCTCTCTCTCTCTCTCTCTCTCTCTCTCTCTCTCTCTCTCTCTCTCTCTCTCATTAAAGTATATTTATTAAAATATTGAAAGTGCAGTGAAAAGCATCATTATTATTTTTTAAAAAAGAGGAGTTACCTTTCAATTTCCATTATGTTTGAATAATGATTTTAGTTCAGGTCAGGCAGTCATAATATACATGACAACATTGATAAATTACTCATTTTCAGCCCCTATGTAGTTGGGTGAACGGTAAAAAAAAACAATGATTCCCACTGATGTATAGTTTATGAAGTTTCAGGTTATAAAAAAAAGTATAATGTACAACTCATTTGTTATGAATAGTTAACTAATTAAACAAGTTGATAAAATCCTCAAAAAAAATAAAAAAAAGTTTGATGAGGATTTGTCTGTCTCTGGTAACATAATATACATTTCATTCTCCTTAGCTAGAATTAACCAAAGAATTTAAACTATACAGGTACAGTTTTATGAAAGGTCCATGCATGGTGGAGTATGGTTGGAGGGTCAGTAAGAATTCAGATGAGGCAAAGTTTGTAGCTTTTCATGCAGATTCCCATCTTTGGATGTAGCTATCTCCACCCCACGAAGCCATCAGTACATACTCCTCACCAAACCCTCATCTGGAGACCATCTAACACCATTACCTTCTCTGAACCACCAGTCATCTTCTTCATATCTTCATCATCATAACGGTTGCTTATCATTAAGCAGAGATATCTTTACCAGTTCCCTCACATCTGGGAGTGCCCTTTGCCCTGGGTAACGTTGGGGTAAATCAGATCTAGTCCTGGGACACCTAACCTGGGCTGCGGGCAAAATCCTCTTGGTGTTTCCTTGTAAGCCACGTTGCTGTTGCTGCTGCTTTTGTAAAAATTGTTTCTCCAAGTTCCTCTTCTGTATTACATGGATGGCTTCTGGTGCCAGGCACAGGTTAAAAGGCACATCAGATTGCTGATGGGGGGCAGTGTTTGGTGACTGATGTCTTAGTTTGTGTTGCCTTGGATTTTGATGAAGATTTGGCATGGACTCATGGGAAGAGATCTCTTGAGGTCCTGGTTGCTTTTCACCAAAAATCTCCTTTGCTGTTCTACAAGTGTGGAGATCTCCAGTTAGATCCTGTCGACTCCTTGCCAAAGCTGCATTGCGTTGGTGCATCACACTCTCACAGGATCTAGTTATCCCTTTAGGAACCTGGTCCAGAAATCTCTTTGCTGGGTGGAAAATATTTTCTTGTTGTTGGGGATTAAACAATACAAGTCCTCTGTCTCCTCGCCAGGTGCCTTCTGAGAGTTGCAGAAGGCCAGGAGTTGGACAGCTCCTCTCTGTCCTCAGTTGTCTTTTCTTCAAATGCAGGGGGTCTAGGAGCGCTTCTACCCACAGTCTTCTTCAGCGAAGACCTGGAAGATGAAATTTGCTGGGGCTGAAGTATGGCAGGAAAGGGCATTATTACTGCTCTTCCTTAGTGTCCCGTTGTGAGATAACTAGCAGCACATCTTTACCATAGCTTTCAAACGAAATGAATCCCTCCCATTAAAACACTGATTCATCTTCAGTCATATCCTTTGTTACCACACGCCAGCCTGCAGCCTCTGCTTTTCTGAGAACAGGATTTTCAGGTATTGTTTTACGGTAACTCACAACTCCAGCCCTTCAGTCATGCACTCGAGAAAAGAGGAAGCTGTGTCCTATTATAAAGTCAGACTGACATCACCCCCTGCTTTCCTGCCTCCTCCTCATATATATTTGCATGTAGTTAGTGAGAGGTGGGGCCCAGACATCTATTAGCTCAGTATAACGTGTTACTAAAACTCTACAGCTCTGTGTTTTTGCAAGCACTGCACATTGTGAGGGAAATCCTGGGATTATCAAATAATTATGGAAAAATTTAAGAATTTAAATATATAGTATAACCTGAACATACCTTTAGTTTTGTTTACATACATTTGCAGAAGTACCTAGGGCAAAAAGTATTCATGAAAATTATTACAATGTACAATTTTAAAAACGTTTGTTAAAATTGTGAAACAAAAAGTACCCATCCACTTCTTACTTTACCTCAGAATCATAGTTTGGGTGAAAATATAGCTAGATTGTTTATACCTGTCTCCCATTTTTTTTATTTTATTTTTATTTAAAGCCATGTATTCCAAACCCAGGAAATGTCACATTACTGTGGTAATTAAAAAGGGTTCTTTACAAAGCTGTTAACCCCTTAGTGACCAGAGCACTTTTCCATTTTCTGTCCGTTTGGGACCAAGGCTATTTTTACATTTCTGCAGTGTTTGTGTTTAGCTGAAATTTTCCTCTTACTCATTTACTGTACCCACACATATTATATACCGTTTTTCTCGCCATTAAATGGACTTTCTAAAAATACCATTATTTTCATCATATCTTATCATTTACTATAAAAAAAATTATAAAATATGAGGAAAAATGGAAAAAAACACACTTTTTCTAACTTTGAACCCCAAAATCTGTTACATATCTACAACCACCAAAAAACACCCATGCTAAATAGTTTCTAAATTTTGTCCTGAGTTTAGAAATACCCAATGTTTACATCTTCTTTGCTTTTTTTGCAAGTTATAGGGCCATAAATACAAGTAGCACTTTGCTATTTTCAAAACATATTTTTTTCAAAATTAGCGCTAGTTACATTGGGACACTGATATCTTTCAGGAATCCCTGAATATCCATTGACATATATATATTTTTTTTTAGAAGACATCCCAAAGTATTGATCTAGGCCCATTTTGGTATATTTCATGCCACCATTTCACCGCCAAATGCGATCAAATACAAAAAAAATTGTTCACTTTTTCACAAATTTTTTCACAAACTTTCAGTTTCTCACTGAAATTATTTACAAACTGCTTGTGCAATTATGGCATAAATGGTTGTAAATTCTTCTCTGGGATCCCCTTTGTTCAGAAATAGCAGACATATATGGCTTTGGCATTGCTTTTTGGTAATTAGAAGGCCGCTAAATGCCACTGCGCACCACACGTGTATTATGCCCAGCAGTGAAGGGGTTAATTAGGGAGCATGTAAGGAGCTTTTTGGGGTATTTTTAGCTTTAGTGTAGTGTAGTAGACAACCCCAAGTATTGATCTAGGCCCATTTTGGTATTATTTCATGCCACCATTTCACGCCCAAATGCGATCAAATTAAAAAAAACATTACAATTTTCACAATTTTAGGTTTGTCACTGAAATCATTTACAAACAGCTTGTGCAATTATGGCACAAATGGTTGTAAATGCTTCTCTGGGATCCCCTTTGTTCAGAAATAGCAGACATATATGACTTTGGCGTTGCTTTTTGGTAATTAGAATGCTGCTAAATGGCGCTGCGCATCACACGTGTATTATGGCTAGCAGGTGAAGGGGTTAATTAGGTAGCTTGTAGGGAGCTTGCAGGGTTAATTTTAGCTTTAGTGTAGAGATCAGCCTCCCACCTGAAACATCAGACCCCCTGATCCCTCCCAAACATCTCTCTTCCCCTCCCTACCCCACAAATGTCCCCGCCATCTTAAGTACTGGCAGAAACTCTGCCAGTACTAAAATAAAAGGAAAATTTGTGCATTTTTGTGCATTTTGTTTTAGCATATTTACATATGCTTCTGTGTAGGATCCCCCTTAGCCCCCAACCCTCACTGATCCCCACCCAACAGCTCTCTAACACCTCCCCCTCTGACTTAATGTGCGCCATCTTGGGTACTGGCAGCTGTCTGCCAGTACCCATTTTAGTGAAAATATGTGTTTTTATTAAAAAATTTTCCTTTTTCTGTAGTGTAGCTTCCCCCCCCCCCCCCCCCCAATACCAACCCCCCACCCCTTCCAGATCGCTTAAATGCTTTTTTTTTTAAATGTTTATTTTCATTTTTTAATACACTTTACTCTTACTTTTTTTCTGTAGTGTAGCGGTTCCCCACCCGCTCCCGCCCCGTGCACGCGCCCGCCCGCCACCCACCGTGCACGCGCGCGCGCGCCCGTGCGCGCCCCCGAAGGCTCCGCCCCCCGATCTCCGCCCCCCCTCCACCTTCCAGATCACACCGATGGCCGCCCACCCGCCTCCCAAGTCGGCTCCCACCCACCAACGATACCGGCCATCGATGTCCGGTGCAGAGAGGGCCACAGAGTGGCTCTCTCTGCATCGGATGGCCAGAAAGTGTTATTGCAGGATGCCTCGATGTCGAGGCATCACTGCAATAACCGGAAAGCAGCTGGAAGCGAGCAGGATCGCTTCCAGCTGCTTTCCAGACTGAGGACGTGCAGGGTACGTCCTCAGGCGTTAACTGCCTTTTTTTTAGAGGACGTACCCTGCACGTCCTCGGTCATTAAGGGGTTAAAGGGACACTGAACCCAAATTTTTTTCTTTTGTTATTCAGATAGAGCATGCAATTTTAAGCAACTTTCTATTTTACTCCGATTATCAAATTTTCTTCATTCTCTTGGTATCTTTATTTGAAAAGCAAGAATGTAAGTTAAAGGGACACTAAGCCCAATTTTTTTCTTTCATGATTCAGATAGAGAATACAAAGTTAAAAAACATTCCAATTCACTTCTATTATCTAATTTGCTTAATTCTTTACATATCTTTTGTTGAAGAAATAGCAATGCATATGGGTGAGCCAATCACAGGAGGCATTGAAGTGCAGCTACCAATCAGCAGCTACTGAGCATATCTAGATATGCTTTTCAGCAAATAATATCAAGAGAATGAAGCAAATTAGATAATAGAAGTAAATTAGAAAGTTGTTTAAAATAGCTTTCTCTTTCTAAATCATGAAAGAAAAAAATTGGGTTTCATGTCCTTTTAAGATGCCGGCCCGTTTTTGGTGAACAACCTGGGTTGTCTTTGCTGATTGGTGGATAAATTCATCCACCAATAAAAAAGGACTGTCCCCGAGTTCTGAACCAAAAATTGAATGGTGCCTTAGCTTAGATGCCTTCTTTTTCAAATAAAGATAGCAAGAGAACAAAGAGAAAATTATAATAGGAGTAAATTAGAAAGTTGCTTAAAATTGCATGCTCTATCTGAACCATGAAATATTTTTTTTTTGGGTTCAGTGTCCCTTTAAATTTCCACTATAAACTTTCTAACTCCAAACCCATTAGTAACAACTCTTGCTATTAACCACTTAACCACCACAACAGCTAGGGTAAACATCCCTCTGCTGTTAACCCCGCTAGCCACCACAACCCCAATGATAACCCTGATTGTTGCTATTTACCATAAACTGCCACAACACATCATAAAAAAAATCTCTGCTATTAACCCTTAACTGCCTGATGCGATGCAGCACTGACTGACAGGGAGGGTGATGTCATTGGTAACATTGCCACCTATCAATGCGCATACTCCCAAATGTCCCACAGAAGTAGCCCACAGTGATAGGACTTGTATAAAGAGTCCCACTGTTGGTTTGGAAAATGCACAATTTTCAACAAAAAATTGCAGAAAACTGAAGCTGAACAGATAAAGTAATTTATGATTTTTCACATGTCATAATTTACAATGCTATAATAAATCTCATTGCAAAAAAAAAAAAAAAATCCTCAATTATAAAAAAACATTAAATACAGAGGACTTACATTTTCATTGTATAATAAAAAATATATTTCAATAGCATTTACTATAAAATTTAAATGAATAGTAAATTTCAAAATGTACTTCAATTTACTGGCCACCTGAATCATGTGACTGAACTCTTGCACATGCTCAGTAGTAGCTGGTGCCTTGGAACATGTGCATATAAAAAATACTTTTGCAAACGTCATAATGGAAGTAAATTGCAAAGTCTCTTAAAACTGCATGCTCTTTAAGCCACCATTTAGCCACCAATCGGCAAGCGCTACCCAGGTTCGGAACCAAAAATGGGCTGGCTCCTAAAGGGACAGTCAACACCAGAATTTTTGTTGTTTTAAAAGATAGATAATCCCTTAATTACCAATTCCCCAGTTTTGCATAACCAACACAGTTATAATTATACACATTTTACCTCTGTGATTACCTTGTATCTAAGCCTCAGCAGACTGCCCCCTTATTTCAGTTCTTTTGACAGACTCTGCATTTTAGCCAATCAGAGCTGTCTCCATGGTAAATTCACCTGCATGAGCTCAATGTTATCCTATATGAACCATGTGACCCTAACGCCCTCTAGTGGTGAAAAACTGACAAAATGCATTTAGATTAGAGGCGGCCTTCAAGGTCTAAGAAATTAGCATATGAACCTCCTAGGTTTAGCTTTCAATTAAGAATACCAAGAGAACAAAGCAAAATTGGTGATAAAAGTAAATTGGAAAGTTGTTTAAAATTACATGCCCTATTTAAAACATGAAAGTTTTTTTGAACTTGACTGTCCCTTAAGCTCACATTCCTGCTTTTCAAATAAAAATACGAAAACAAAGAAAAATTGATAACAGGAGTAAATTACAAAGTTGCATGCTCTATCTGAATCATGAAAAAAAAAAATTGTGTTTCATATCCCTTTAACCAACTAACCACCAGACTCCCATCACTGAATCCATTTGCAGTTAAAGGGATACTAACCGCAATTTTTTTCTTTAATGGTTCAGATAGAGCATGCAATTTTAATCAACTTTCTAATTTACTCCTTCTATCAATTTTTCTACATTTAGCAAACCAATAAGCAAGCATAACCCAGGTTCTCAACCAAAATGGGCTGGCTCTTAAGCTTTACATTTCTGCTTTTTAAATAAAGATAGAAAGAAAACAAAGAAAAATTGATAATAGGAGTAAAATAGAAAGTTACTTAAAATTGCATCCTCTATCTGAATCATTAAAGAAAACAAATGTGTTTAGTGTCCCTTTAAGGGGCTTGTGGGTGATTAGGCGTGAGTTTATGTGGGGGTCTTGCAGGAGGATGGTCTTAAGGTATTGGTTAGTTAAAGTGGGTGGTCTTAGGTGGAAGGGACAGTCTGTTTATATGGGAGAATCTGAAAGATCCTGTTAAGGGAAAGTCTAGTCAAAATTAAACTTTCGTGATTCAGATTAGAGCATGCAATTTTAAGCAACTTTCCATTTTACTTTTATCATCAAATTTGCTTTGTTCTCTTGGTAGTTTTTGTTGAATGCTAAACATAGGTAGGCTTCATATACTAATTTCTAAGAAGTGTTTGCATTTTTTTTTTTTTTTGCATAACCAACAGTTATATTAATATACTTTTTACCTCTGTGATTACCTTGTTTCTAAAGCATCTTCTGGACAGCCCTCTGATCACATGGCTTTTTATTTACTTATCTATTGACTTGCATTTTAGCCAATTGTTGTGCTGACTCTTAAATAACTCAACGGGTGTGAACACAATGTTAACTATATGTTTCACATGAACTAGCAGTCTCCTGTTGTGAAAAGCAAATAAAAAAACATATGTTTAAGAGGCTGTCTTTAGTGGCTAGAAACAGGCAGAAATGTAGAGGTTTCAAGGTTATAAAGTATATTAGTATAACAATGTTGGTTGTGCAAAGCTGAGGAATGAGTAGTAAAGGCGTTATCTATCTTTTTAAACAATAACAGTTACTATGTTTTTAAACAATAACAGTTCTGGAGTAGACTGTCCTTTTCATATGACAGTACACTTTAGGAGTGTTTTACTAACTGGATTTGCACAGAAGTTTGTGTGTTCCACTTCTGCTAAAATAAATCTGGTGCTGAAATTAGCAGAATGACACTTTCACCATTCACTTCACTAAGGTACGCTGAATAATACATTTTTGCACATTCCTAGTAAACACGTAATTTGAATTTATTTCCTTCAATCCTGCAAAAAATTAAAGGGATATGAAACCCTTTTTTTCATGATTTAGATACAGCATGTGATTTTAAACAACCTTCTAATTTACTTCTATTATCAAATTTTCTTCATTCTCTTGTTCTCTTTTTTTGAAAAGCTGTGACGTGTTTAGGAGCCGGCCCAGCTGGCAGTAGTTTTGCAAGAATGTTTTCCATTTGCAAGATCAGTAGATGGCAGCACTATTTCCTGCCATGCAGTGCTCCAGCTGCCTACCTAGGCATCTCTTCAACAAAGAATATCATTGACTCTCACCATTATGAAAGAAATGTAAATGGCAAGAGTCCATGAGCTAGTGACGTATGGGATATATGTATGTATTGTATGTATTGGGTACTTGTAAAGCGCGGTTAATCACCCGTAAGGGTCTCAAGGCGCTGCTCATTTATTGACCTCGGAAGGATGAAAGGCTGAGGGGACCTCGCCGGAGATCGAACCTGCAACCCTTGGGTTGCTACAGAGCTCAGCCACAGTGCCTTAGCATGCTATACAATCCTACCAGGAGGGGGCAAAGTTTCCCAAGCCTCAAAATGCCTATAAATACACCTCCCACCACACCCACAATTCAGTTTTACAAACTTTGCCTCCTATGGAGGTGGTGAAGCAAGTTTGTGCTTGATTTCTATGATTTCTTCTATGATAAGCGCTTCTAAGCATTCTGAAGCCCAATTCCTTTTAGAGTACAGTGTATGTCAGAGGGATGTAAAGAGAGTATTGCCTATTGATTTTTATGGTTTCACTCATGGGAGATCTTTTCAAGGGTTCTCTGTTATCTATTTCCCTTTGCAGTGTAACAGTTTCAGTATGAGAATCATGTTTTAGGAAGTTATTTTGCCTGGGGTTTAGTCTTTTTTTCCAATTTGACTTGCTTTTCCTTAATTTCGCGAGGGCGCAAAAATGCTGTTATTTATTGTGTCATTTTTGCCGCAAAATTGTTTCCTGCGAATTTTCATCTATACTGACGCAGGTTTCATCATTTCCTGCATCTTTGTTAATGTTAGGCTGTTTGGAGTGAAGTCGCGCTTGTTATGACGCGAGTTGCATCATTTCCGGATGTTGGTTGGCGCCAACAAATTTTTCACTGCTGTTTGTGTCATGCGTCATACTTGGCACAAAATATTTTTTTGTTATTTTACCCCACTTCCTTTATGCTTTTGCCCTCTTTATTTTTCAGAGGGCTATGCTATTTGCTTTTCTGCCTATTAGCATATGCATTTTTTCTCATTCCTGAAACTGCTATATGAGGAAATTGGATATTTGTTTAAATGTTATTTTTCCTTTTACATTTTTGCAAAGATGTCTCAGTCTGACCCTGCCTCAGAAACTACTGTAGGAACCATGCTGCCTGAACACAGTTCTACCAAAGCTAAATGTATCTGTTGTAAGCAAGCTGAGATTATGAGGCCTATTTTTCAAAGATCTGTCGGACCTGATCCGACAGTGCGGATTAGGTCCGCCAGACCTCACTGAATGCGGAGAGCAATACGCTCTCCGTATTCAGCATTGCACCAGCAGCTCTTGTGAGCTGCTGGTGCAACGCCGCCCCCTGCAGATTCGCGGCCAATCGGCCACCAGCAGGGGGGTGTCAATCAACCTGATTGTACTCGATCGGGTTGAATTGTGGCGATTACTGCCCGCCTCATCAGAGCAGACGGACAGGTTATGGAGCAGCGGTCTTTAGACCGCTGCTCCCATAACTTGTGTTTCTGGCGAGTCTGAACACTCGCAAGAAACACGGCCCCTCAAGCTCTATTCGGAGCTTGATAGATAGGCCCCTATATCTTGGCTATATTATGTAACAGTTGTCATGATAAGCTTTTGCATGCCGATAATGTTTCTATTAGTACTAGTACAGCACCTGTTGTTCCCTCAACATCTAATGTACATGATAGCCTTGTTGATATGAAAAATTATATTGCTGATGCGATACAGAGGGCTATGTCTGTGTCACGAACCAAGCCTCCAGAGGTCTAGGAGGCATTCTGCTCGAAAGGGCTCTGTGCTTACTACACTGTTTGCTTATGTGTTGCCAAAGCTGTATTTTCACCTGTGCAAAACACAGGTGCTCTTAATTTTGGTTATATTCTGAGCCAATCCTGTGCAAAACCTCCCTATTTAAGGCTGGCTGTTAGGCTGCACATGGTCTTCAAATTGTTTCTGTTTTGTCACAAGCCAGAACCTGATTCCTGTACTTCACTACATATTTGCAGGAAGACTTCACCTTTGCACCTGTTTACAAGGTTGTTTCCTGCTTTGTGCAAATCCTGCACTTCAGTTATTACCAGGAGAAATATTTTCCTTTTGAAATCTGCATCTCTGCTTACTTGTTTGTTCCTTTCGACTGCTGACGTATGTGGGCATAACATACCTGAATAGTATATATTTAAAATATCCTGCAAGTATTTGCTCAAAGTATTTTGTTATTTAAATAAATCTGATATATTTTCAATCTATATGGCTTCTACTAATCTTTATTTAAAGCAACTGTTCCAGACAATGAGGTTCTCACAAAATATCCTGAGACAGAACATGACTGTCTGCTATTCCACCTTTTAATAAACATAAAAGGGTCTCTTAAAATTTCTCATAAGACTGATGAAATTTGTAATGACCGACATCATACTGAAATATCCTCCTCTGAAGAGGATCTCTCTGGTTCAGAAGATCCTACTTCAGACATTGAAATCGATAAATCTTCTTATCTTTTTAAGATTGAATAAATCCATTCTTTATTGAAAGAAGTATTGGTTACTTGGGATATTGAGGATTCTGATCCTCTTGATAACAAATCCAGTAAGCGTTTAAATTCTGTTTTAACCTCCTGTGATTACTCCTGAGGTTTTTCTTGTTCCAGATGCTGTTTCTGATGTGATTGCTAAGGAATGGTCTAAGCCTGGTGCTTCTTTAATCCTTTTTCTAGGTTCAAGAAGTTATATCCTTTACCAGTGGCTAAATTGGAGTTTTGGGGAAAAGTCCCTAAGGTTGATGGGGCTATTTCTACTCTTGCCAAACGTACTACTATTCCTATGGAAGATAGTACTTCTTTTATGGATCCTTTAGATAGATTGAATCTTATCTAAGGAAAGCTTATTTGCATTCTGGCTATATTCTCAGGCCTGCCATTTCTATGGCTGATGTTGCAGCTGCATCAACTTTTTGGTTGGATAAGCTTAGCACATCTGGAAGCAGATCCTGATTTGTCTAGCATTATTCGTTTGCTTCAACATGCAAATCATTTTATCTGTGATGCTATTTTTGATATCATCAAGATTGATGTTAAATCTATGTCTTTAGCTATTTTAGCTAGAAGAGCTTTATGGCTTAAATCATGGAATGCTGACATGGTATCTAAATCTAGATTACTATCTCTATCTTTTCAGGGGTAATAATTTATTTTGTGCTCAGTTGGATTCTATTTCCACTATCACTGGGGGGAAGGGAGTTTTTTTTGCCTCAAGATAAAAAATCTAAGGGTAAATCTAAAGCTTCTAATCGTTTTTTGTTCCTTTCGTCAGAATAGAGAGCAGAAAACACTTCTTCCCCTAAGGACTCTGGTTCCAATTGGAAGCCATCTTCAAGTTGGAATAAATCCAAGCCTTTAAGAAACCCAAAGCCAGCCCCCAAGACCTGCATGAAGGTGTGGTCCTCAATCCAGTTCAGCTGGTGTGGGGGGCAAGATTGAAATTAATTTAAAAAACATTTGCCAGATTTTTTCAAATCAGTGGATTCAGAGCATTGCCTCTCATGGATATCGAATAGGTTTCAGAGTAAGACCTCCTGTGAGAAGATTCTTTCTCTGTCACGTTCCAACAAATCCTGTGAAAGCTCAGGCTTTTTCAGAAGTGTGTTTCAGATCTGGAGCTTTCAGGGGTAATTATACAGTTCCGCTTCAGGAACAGGATCTGGGTTTTATTCAAATATATTCATTTTCCGAAAGAATAAAAATTAATTCAGACCAGTTCTGAAAGTTTTAAATCGTTTTGTAAGGTTCCCCAACTTTCAAGATGGTGACTATAAGGACTATTCTACCTTTTGTTCAGCAAGGTCATTACATGTCAACAATAGACTTACAGGACGCCTTATCTATCACGATTCATCCAGATTAACTATTGATTTTCTGAGATTCTCTTTTCTAGACAAGCATTACCAATTTGTTGTTCTTCCATTTGGCCTAGCGACAGCTCCAAGAATATTTTCAAAGGGTTCTCGGTGCCCTTCTATCTGTAATCAGAGAGCAGGGTTATAGCGGGGGGTTCCCTTATTTGGATGATATCTGGTACTGGCTCAATCTTTTATTTAGCTGAACCTCACATTTGTTTCTTCAAAGACATGGTTGGGGGAGATCAATTTACCACAAACGAGTTTCTTGATTCCTCTACAAGGGTCACCTTTTTAGGTTTCCAGATAGATTCAGTGTCCATGACTCTGTCTTTTAACAGACAAGAGACAAATGAAATTGATTTCAGCCTATCAGTCCTCTATCATTCCCTTCAGTGGCTATGTGCTGGAAGTTTTAGGTGTCGATGACTGCAGCATCAGACGCTTTTCAGACGCTTTTCTCACTTTCATAATGAAACCTCTGCAGCTTTGCATGCTGAATCAATGGTGGAGGGATTATACTCGGATATCACAATTGATATTCTTAAATCCCCAGCAATCAACTCTCTCTGATTTGGTGGTTGGACCATCATCATATTGTTCAAAGGGGCCTATTTTGTCCATCCTTCCTGGACTGTAGTTTCAACAGATGCAAGTCTTTCAGGTTGGGGAGCTGTCTGGGGGTCTTTGATAGCACAAGGGGTTTGGAATCTTCTAGAGGCGAGGTTAACAATCAATATTTTAGAACTCTGTGCTATTTTCAGGGCTCTTCAGGCTTGGCGTCTATTAAAATGAGAACTTTTCGTTTGCTTTCATACAGACAATTATCACAACTGTGGCATATGTCAATCATCAGGGAGGGACTCGCAGTCCTTTAGCAATGAAAGAAGTATCTCGGATACTTTATTGGGCAGAATCCAACTCCTGTCTAATTTCTGTGATTCATATCCCAGGTGTAGACCATTGGGAAGCAGATTATCACAGCCGTCAGACTTTGCATCTGGGGGAAAGGTCTCTCCATCCAGATGTGTGTAGGTTTTGGTATGAGGATCTTGTTCGGATGTCCAGTTGCCAACCTTGGTCACTTCCTTTAAGGCCAGAGCTTCTGTCTCAAGGGTCGTTTTTCCATCAGGATCTCAAATCGCTAATTTGAAGGTATGGAAATTTAACGTTTAGTGCTTAGTCATAGAGGTTTCTCTGACTCAGTGATTAATGCTATGTTGCAGGCTCGTAAGTCTGTTTCAAGGAAGATTTATTATTCGGGTTTGGAAAACCCTATATTTCATGGTGTTCTTCTCATAAATTTTCTTGGCATTCTTTTACCAATTCCTAGAATTTTACCAGTTTTCTTCAGGATGGTTTGGATATAGGTTTGTATGCAAGTACTTTGAAGGGACAAATCTCTGCTCTTTCGGTTTTATTTCATAGAAAGATTGCTAAACTTCCTGATATTCACTGTTTTGTTCAGACCTTTGGTCCGTATCAAGCCTGTTATTAAATCTATTTCTACCTCCATGAAGTCGTGATTTGGTTTTGAAGTTTTTGTAGGCTCCTCCCTTTTGAGCCTATGCTTTCTTTGGATATTAAACTACTTTCTTGGAAGGTGTTGTTCCCTTTTGGCTCTCTCTTCTGCTAGAAGAGTCTTCTTGCATTGTCAGCTCTCTCTTGTGAATCTCCCTTTTCTGATTTTCCATTCAGGATAAAGCTGTTTTGCGGACTTCGTTTAATTTCTTCCTAAGGTTGTGATTCTAACCACATTGGTAGGGAAATTGTTGTTCCTTCCTTGTGTCGAATCCTAAGAATTCTCTTGAGAAAGAGCTTTGAAATATATGTTGAGGCTCATCTAAGGATCCTTCAGGAAGACTTCTAGTCTATTTGTTGTCCTTTTCTGGTTCTAGGAAAGGTCAGAAAAGCCTCTGGCCATTTCTTTGGCATCTTGGTTAAAGCTTTTGATTCCCAAGGCTTATTGGAGGCGGGGCAGTCTCCGCCTCAAAGAATTACAGTCATTCTACTAGATCAGTTGCACTTCTTGGGCTTTTAAGATTGAAGCTTCAGTGATCCAGATTTGCAAAAGTAGCAACTTGGTGTTCTTTGCATACATTTACTAAATTGTACCATTTCTATGTATTTGCTTCCTTTTGAAGCTGTCTATTTGATTCTTCTGCTTTATTTTAAGTTTTTTTCTTGAAATCTTATAGAAAAACTTATTTTTTGTATGGATATATTTATCTCAGTAGAAATAGCTGTTTTTAGTTTAGCCCTCCCCTTTCTAGTGACTCTTCTCTGTGGACTTCCCCATCTTGGGTATTTTACTCCCCATATGTCCACCTAGCTCACTGGACTCTTGCCATTTACATGAAAGAAAACATAATTTTTGTAAGAACGTACCTGATAAATTAATTTCTTTCATAATGGCAAGAGTCCATGAGGCCACCCTGTTTTTGGCGGTTATATTTTTTTTGTATAAAAAGACAATATTATTTTCACAGTTCCTGTTTTTTGTAGCTTTTTTACTCCTTTTTACACCTCACTACTTGGTTATCGTTTAAACTAAGGTGTGAGTGTGGTGGAAGGTAATTTATAGGCATTTTGAGGTTTGGGAAACGTTGCCCCATCCTGGTAGGAATGTATATCCCATACGTCCCTAGCTTATGGACTCTTGCCATTATGAAAGAAATTCATTTATCAGGTAAGTTCTTACATAAATTATGTTTTTGTTTTCTTTTATCAGATATTGAAAATCTACGAGACATTGCATGTCCCATACCCTCATGATTTGAATCAGATCTGCAAACTAAATCTTGCAACGTTGTGCCAGAGAATTTAGAACGATTGATGCTCATTCTTGTTTGATTCTGGCTATCACCCTGTATAGAAACACAAATAGATAAAAGATGTAAATCAGGTTGAATGACCAGGCAACCACGAGGGCACCCGAGATCTGGCACAATATTGAGACAGTTTGGGAGTTATCTCTCCGGTAAGCCCTAGCGTCTGACTATCTGGTGAGCAGACCTTCTGGTTGAGAGAACCACCCCCTGAGTGCAGAAACTGTTGACTGAGAAAGTCCACCTCCCAATTGTTTACAGCCGAGATGTGGATTGCTGAGACCCTGCAATGACAACATAGACAGATTCAAAGTCACAAAATCAATTAAAGATACACGGGTCTAACAAGTTAAAGAGCTTTTTGGAGGTTTGATTTTCCAACCATGACTGTGAAACAATTGAAGAATGTGTGAAAAACATTTCCACATAAAGAGAGGGTGTCTGGACCAAAAGATCATCCATGTAAGGAACTACTTCCTTCCTTTGAACAACAGTCAAAAATGCTCCTATAACCTTGGTAAATACTCAGAGAGCTGTTGCCAGACCAAGTGGAAGTGCCACAAACTTATAATGATTGTTTACGAAAGCAAATTTAGAGCCTGTCATGATCCTTGTGAATGGGAATATGTAAAAAAACAACAACCCACCTTTAAACCTCTAAATTTCTGCCTGTTTCTAAGCCACTAAAGACAGCCTCTTATCACATGTTTTTTTATTTGCTTTTCACAACAGGGGAGTGCTAGTTCATGTGAGCCATATAGATAACATTGTGCTAACGCGGGTTGTGGCAGACACTACACTAATTGGATAAAATGCAAGTCAATAGATAATAAATAAAAAGTCATGTGATAAGGGGGCAGTCTGCAGAGTCTTAGATACAAGGTAATCACAGAGGTAAAAAGTGTATTAATATAACTGTGTTGGTTATGCAAAACTAGGGAATGGGTAATAAAGGGTTTATCTATCTTTTTAGACAATAAAACATTTGGAGTAGACTTTTCCTTTAAGTCTATAGTACACATACTGTAGACCTTCTTGCCCTAAAGGAAAAGTAGTGCACATTGTCTCCATCTTAAAGAGGGAAATTTGTTCAATGTTTTGAGATCCAAGATTGTCTGAAAGTTACCTTCCTTCTTTGGTACTATAAAGAGATTGAAATAAAATCCCTGATTTAGTTCTGAAGTGAAACTGGAACAATTACCAGAACCTTCATACAAGCCAAAAAGGATTTGGCCTATAAATTCGAAAAATAACATATTCTATTTTGTTACAGCATGTAATTTTAAGGCCATCGATCCAGCAAAAGAAGTACTGCTCCGGACCCACAGAGCGCTGCTTGTCTCGAGCGGAATCTGGCGCTGATCCAATTAGCAGCACTCATAGCACAGCTGATTAGATCAGCGAGTTTCCACTCGGACCAGCAGTACTCTGCAGGTTCCAAGTTGTACTTCTGTGTGTTTAACTTCTTTGCAGGGGTTAAACACACAGTAGAACACAGTCAACAGTCTTAAAATTACACGTTCTAATGAAATAGAGCATGTTTTTTTTTTTTAATATTATGGCCCTTTAAGGGATTTTGTGGAACTTGAGAAAAGAAGACTCTTCCTTGAGGATGATTTGAGTGAAAGCCTATTTGATTTCCCCTGAGAAAATGATCCAGCATTTAAGGATCCGGAATATACCTCTCCCAAGCCTCACCAAAAAAAGTTTCAATCTGCCCCTACACGAAACTGGTCTGGAATGGGGGCAGACTTGGAGGACGGAATTGACTTCTTGGTCTGCTTGCTTTTAGACCTAGAAGGGTTAGGCTTTCAAGAAGTTTGGGGGGAACTCTATCTCTGGGCAGAGAAAGTAGCTTTTTGATTTTTAGATTGCCAAAAGAAATGAAAACATCCTGTAGATCTATGTTTACCCTTAGGCTTTTATTCCTGAGAAAAAAAAAATGCTCCTTTAACTCCAGTGATGGGCATTGATTGCATCCAGTATTGGCACAAACAGGATTTTACCCTGAAAGGGGAGAGATAATAGACTTGAGCCATAAAGCAAAAGAGCCAAGCAGCACTCTTTGCATTAATGTATCACAAATAAAGATGCTGGCAGTAGGGTTGCACCGATACCGATACTAGTATTGGTATCTGTGCCGATACCAAATATTTGCATGAGTACTTGTACTCATGCAAATGCACCAATACTTAAACTGATACCTCTACTTCCTACCCATACGCTATCTTGTGGCGTTTTTCAAATTGCATGTTCATATTTCATTTTAAGCTGGAGTGTTCACTTCTGTTCTGCAATACAAATTGCTATTATTTGTATTATTGTACGTTTGAGAGCAGTGTTCCAAAAGCTGCTGCTCCTATACAGCTGGAAGCCTACCTGAGCGAGATCACTGTACCTCATTCAGACAAACCCCTGAAGTACTGGGCAGTTTATAAACTGAGATTTCCAGCTCTGGCTAAAATGGCCCAAAAATATATTTCTGCCCCATGCAGTAGTGTGAAAAGTGAAAGACTGTTCAGCTTAGTGTCAAATGTCCTTACTGATAAAAGAAACAGACTTATAGCTGAACATGCAGAGATGCTTCTGTTCCTTAATAAGAACTTGCCACTAACTTTTGAAAAATTATTCTAATTGCTAGATTGCCTGTTATACTGCCAGTTCTCATTTTGAACAATTGTGCACAAAACATACTGTACTCTGAGGAACATCCTTAGCCAGGGCTGGACTGGGAATAAAAAGCAGCCCTGGAAAAATATGAAGACCAGCCCTATTTTCTGTTGAGTCAGTAGAATGCAAATGCCCCATTTTTCTCAAAGGGGATTACTGGGACACTCCTTCCCCAATGTTTTTTTTCAGAATTCATTTATATTACTTTGTATTAAATACAAATGTCAGATTGATGTTATATAGCAGTGTTTCCCAACCGTGGTCCTCAAGTACCTCCAACAGTCCTGGTTTTCATTATAGCTGAACTAGAGCACAGGTGAAATAATCAGCTGATGGATGAGAGCAGGTTGGTTACTGATCAGCTGATTACTTCACCTGTGCACTGGTTCAGCTATAATGAAAACCAGGCCTGTTGGGGGTACTTGAAGACTGCGGTTAGGAAACACTGTTATATACAGTAGGCACCCTACAACCCAATTGCATCCAGTAATCACCCCTTTAAATTGTAGCTTTCCAGCCCCAACTGCTGCAGCTGTTATTTATTGTTGGTATTATTAATATATTTTATTGTAATATTTTTATTTTTAAACATGTTCTGTGAACTTTGTGACAACAATCAAATAAAACTGTTTAATTATTTCAAAATGTCTTTTGAGTTACAGTTCATAATTATAAATAAGCTATCCTTAATCATTAGTCTGTATTGTGCTTGGTAAACAGTCATATGACATAAAAAAGTATCGGTAATTGGTATCAGTGAGTATTTGAAAAAAAGTATCGGTACTTGTACTCAGTCTTAAAAAAATGGTATTGGTGCAACCCTAGTTTGCAGTTTCAAGTGATCTTGATCTCCTCAAAAGTAACTTCCTGAGAAATTAGCTCTGAAAGGTTATCACACCATACAGCCGCAACTGCATCTACATAGGCAACACTGATAGCTGATTTAAACATAAAGCCTGCAAGCTGGAACGACAGTCTGTGAAAACTTTTAAGCTTTCTATCCAAGAGATCATTGAAAGAGGTGCTATCCTACAAAGGAATTGTAGTCAGTTTGGCAAGTGAGGCTTGCCACCATAAGAATAGTTTCCTATACCTCTATATTTGCAGAAGGAAGAGGAAGCTAACCGAGATTACGAGTTTGGCATTAGCTTTAAAAAGCAGCGTTGAGAGGTCCCAACGCTGCTTTTTACCTAATGCTGGTATTAAAGGGCCACTGTAAGTAAATATTTTCTATGCCTGTTACTAACTACCCCAAATACGCTTTTTATCAATAGCATTTCATTAACATATCTCTATCGTATATCAGAAATCTTGTCTGCAAATTTGTTTTCCAAACCCACTCCGTGGGTATCCTTTGCTCTGTACCAATCCGTTTACAATACCTAGGATTCAAAATGGCGCTTTAAACACAAAGTTATTGGTTTAAGTATTTTGAACATGCAGTGCTGAAAATAGTGGGCAGGATAACGTGACATCATCGGCGAATAAAATATATAACTTTTACGTTATGAAACTTCGTTTTGGAGAGTCTGACAGGTACAGGCTCACCGCTCACTTTTCTTCCGCGACTTGAAGCTACAGCAAATCCCCTTACGTCAATTGCGTATCCTATCTTTTTAATGGGATTTGCGTAACGCTGGTATTACGAGTCTTGGAAGAAGTGAGCGGTAGACCCTCTCCTGTCAAGACTCCTACCGCATTTAAAAGTCAGTAGTTAAAGAGTTTTATGGGCTAACGCCGGTACATAAAACTCTTAACTAAAGTGCTACAATGTACACTAACACCCATAAACTACCTATTAACCCCTAAACCGAGGCCCCCCCCCCACATCGCAAACACTAAAATCAAATTTTTTAACCACTAATCTGCCGCCCGGACATCACCACCACCTACATTATACCTATGAACCCCTAATCAGCTGCCCCCAACGTCGCCGCCACCTACCTACAATTATTAACCCCTAATCTGCCTACCGGACATCTCCGCCACTTTAATAAATGTATTAACCCCTAAACCGCCGCACTCCCGCCTCGCAAACACTAGTTACATTTTATTAACCCCTAATCTGCCGTCCCTAACATCGCCGACACCTACTTACATTTATTAACCCCTAATCTGCCACCCCCAATGTCGCTGCTACTATATTAAGGTTATTAACCCCTAAACCTAAGTCTAAACCTAACCCTAACCCCCCCTAACTTAAATATAATTTAAATTAAATGAAATACATTTAACATAATTAAATAAATTAATCCTATTTAAAACTAAATACTTACCTATAAAATAAACCCTAAGCTAGCTACAATATAACTAATAGTTACATTGTAGCTAGTTTAGGATTTATATTTATTTTACAGGCAACTTTGTATTTATTTTAACTAGGTACAATAGCTATTAAATAGTTAACTATTTAATAGCTACCTAGCTAAAATAAGTACAAAATTAGCTGTAAAATAAATCCTAACCTAAGTTACAATTACACCTAACACTACACTATCATTAAATAAATTACCTAAAATACCTACAATTAATTACAATTAAATTCAATAAACTAAATTACGAAAAAAAACACACTAAATTACAGAAAATAAAAAAGAATTACAAGAATTTTAAACTAATTACACCTAATCTAATCCCCCTAATAAAATAAAAAAGCCCCCCAAAATAATAAAATTTCCCTACCCTATACTATATTACAAATAGCCCTTAAAAGGGCCTTTTGCGGGGCATTGCCCCAAAGTAATCAGCTCTTTTACCTGTAAAAGAAAAATACAATACCCCCCCAACATTAAAACCCACCACCCACACACCCCTACTCTAAAACCCACCCAATCCCCCCTTAAAAAACCTAACACTACCCCATTGAAGATTTCCCTACCTTGAGCCATCTTCACCCAGCCGGGCACAAGTGGTCATCTGATCCGGGCAGAAGTCTTCATCCGATGGGGCAGAAGAGGACATCTAGACCGGCAGAAGTCTTCATCCTATCCGGGCAGAAAAGGACATACGGACCGGCAGAAGGCTTCATCCAAGCGGCATCTTCTATCTTCTTCCATCCGATGAGGAGCAACTCCATCTTGAAGACATCCGGTGCGGAGCATCCTTCCAGCACGATGGACTAACGACGAATGAAGGTTCCTTTAAATGACGTCATCCAAGATGGCGTCCCTCAAATTCCGATTGGCTGATAGGATTCTATCAGCCAATCGGAATTAAGGTAGGAAAAATCTCATTGGTTGATTTAATCAGCCAATCGGATTGAAGTTCAATCTGATTGGCTGATTGGATCAGCCAATAGAATTGACCTCGCATTCTAATGAATATGCTCAAGCCTGAAATTATAGGACACATACTCTGCTACTGATTCCGTGTTGGGGTCCCAAGTTTAAGAAAATCCATCCTCAGAAGAGGAATCTTAAGGGTCTAAAGGGTAACTTCTAAGGGATGTCCCTGATGAGCCAAAAGCCAGAGAAAGATCACCTTCCAACTCTTGCAAGTATCTGCGTTTAACTGCTGGAGGCATAAAAGCCAACAATTAATTAATGGCAGAGTTAATATATTCCTTACATTTTCTATATAGTTCCGAAAAAAACCCTGGGTTTATCTGAAACACTTTGATATAAAGGCATATAAAACACTCTCTAGACTTAGATACAGACGCCACATATGAAGTACACAGCAGAGCAGGCGACACAACTGAATATCCTTAGAAAGCAAACACAAATTGGAAGGGGTTTAATTATTAATGTATCTTTGTTCCAATTGATCAGCTGGTTATCCAGAGACTTGAGTTGCACCAATTTGCTCCATAGTAGAATAGAGAGAAATCAGAAAGATTAGAGGCTTAAGTATCTGAGACAGACTGAAGCACAGAAGCAGTAAAAAGGCACTCATATTATTAACCCTAGAGGGAAGCAATAGGAAGAAATGGCACAGTGTAAAACTGAATAATTGCTGTAAGGGAATACAGTAAGGTATAAGAAAAAAAGTGCTGAAAGTCACTGTACCAAAACAGTAAAGGTTAATAAATAAACCTCAGGAAATAAAGGGTTAAATAATGTATCCCCAATTTAAGAAAAGCTGCATAGTACTTACATAGCAGCACCTTCTTCTACTGTGCTCACCTCAGCTACATGCAGCTCATCCAAGGCAGTAAAGCACAATCCAAAGGATCTCACAAGGAACAGCACTGTACAACCCAGAGGATTGGGAGATAAATCTGCATTTCCTCTGGGATCCCTGTGACATTTCCACAATGGGAGATTTTCACTGCCTGGCTTAAACTCCAGTCTTCCTTTCTGTCCATTCGAGGGGGGGGGGGGGGATGGGTGTAAGATCAGTTAGACTTAGAGAACCTCTATCAATGTGAAGATCAGCACTTCAGAATGCATCTCACTCTATCTTGGAGGCAGAAATTTGAGTGATTCAGAGAGATTGGGAGGGATTTAGAGGGACATGAAACCGAAAATATTTCTTTCATGATTCAGATAAAGCAAATAATTTTTATTTTTTATTTTTTTTATTGAGGAAATAATAAATGCATTTACAGAACATAGTAAAGACATTACATCAAATATTAATTGCCTATCTGACATGGCTTGTACCATAATAATTGTATTCTTCACTTTTCAGTCCCCTAAATCAATAATATAAGTCTCTCTTGGACCGTTTATGTTATTATGGTTCGAGTCCAGGGGGTAGATTTATCATAGTGCGAGCGGAAATGATACGATGTAGCGTATCATGTCCGTTGCACATCGATAAATGCAGACAGCATACGCTGTCGGCATTTATCATTGCACGTGCAGTTCTTGTGAACTGCTGGTGCAAAGCCACCTTCTGCAGATTCGCGGCCAATCAGCCGCTAGCAGGGGGGAGTCAATCAACCCGATCGTATCTCGATCGGATTGATTCTCTGTCCCGCGACCTCAGAGCAGGAGGACAAGTATGGAGCAGCGCTCTTTAGACAAAAGATGAAGTGAAAATATAAAGAAAATTGCATCTAAAAACGAAAATAACAGTTGAGCAATCATTAACATTATAGATGCATAGACCAAAACTGGGTGCACATACAACATGCAATTCACAGCGATGAACATCTGAAAATTGTTATTATGTTAATGAAACATGATCATTATAGATAAAACCCTTGTATTTTATACTAGAATTATAGATATATGGATGATATCCTGTGATGCGAGGTGTATGCCTACAAACACTGCGTTTGGCATTTGTTAGGACGCAGTTCTTGCTACTACTTTGAAATATAATTTTAGTTGGAATCCCGCCCGTGACCCCGGCCTTTGGCCACGAGAAGGACCCTCACATTGTTACCTCCCCACATGCAGGAGCTATAGCTTTATGGGTTAAGAAGCCTCGAATCTTTGCTCAAGATGTAAAATACTTCCTTAGAGGCCCCCCACTAACCTCTGCAGAAAAAATTCTAAGGTATAAGAGATAAGAAACTGAGGGAGGTAGATAAGTAAATATAAAAATAACTTCTGTTATATGCTGCTAATAAAGGTGTAGTATTGGCATTCACATAATCTTTTTAAGGTAATATTGGAGATGAGAGCATAATCCAGTGTCACAGTGTGCAAACGCTAATTGTAACATCGTATTAAACATACCATATTGTAATATTCAAACATGTAGAGAGAAACAGGTTAAATCATAATACGTTTACCAAACAGAGCAGGGCATAGCCTGGCTTTTCTAAATTATTGCTAAAATTGCTTCCAGGGTTCTAGGCGGTTCCAGTTTGTTAAAATAGAGAAATATGTTCCTCTTCAGTGAGAAAGCCGTTATCATTCTGTTTGATGGTTTATTTGCCGGCAGATTGTGACTCAAAAGGGTGTTTGTCGCAGCACGGCTCTCTCTTCAGTGTTGCCTTGTCTGTCGGCTCAATCCCACGGGTTAGATCGGTAGGTTTTACTGGTGGACACACAGCTGCAAATTGACCTATTGTGCCAGGAGATCGATGTTTAGATATTAGGTAAGCATTGAAAACTGAAGTAGTATTGGCAGTCTTTTGTTTTGACTTAATCAGAGGTGAGTCGGTAGTCTGTGCCACGTGCAGGGAGTAATGTTAAATCTTTGTGTGAAATTCTCTGTTGCTGGAGAGGTGCCACGGGAGCGCTCATTGCCGCAGCCCCATCTCCCAAAGAAGCTGTATTAGGGGCTCCTTCCGTGGTCACTATATTAAAAGTTGTGAGCCGTTTGTCCTTTAGGTAGCCCCAGGGGGCTCTCTGAGCTCTATCAGAAAGCAATCTATACAAGTTAGCGGGCCATAATCTCGGGCCATGTTTTTTTGCAACTTTTCTATTTTACTTGATGTTTTCTGTTCAACAGCTCAGTGAGAGTATAGAGGGTGGTTGTTTTATTGCCTGTGCAACCAATCTCGGCAAAAAACCTTGGTGCTCCGAGGGGGGTAGCGGTGCTTGTAACGAGCTGCCTCTCCAGGTCTTATTTGCCCAATCTTGCGTTCCACATCAGAAATACAGTAAATGGCTTAATTATTATTATTCTGTTGAGTATCTCAATGATACTGGCTGCTGGGTTGATATATTCACTGTAAACGGTATCCTGTATTGGCGGATTTGGGATCTTCAGCCGGTGCTTTAGAGATATGCGACCTCTCCTGATCGCTGCTTGGACACGCCCCCAAAAGCAAAGAATTTTAAACAACTTTCCAAATTCTATTATCAAATTTGCTTAGATCTCTTAGTATGCTTTGTTGAAAAGCATACCTGGGTAGGCTTGGTGGTTGCACATATATATGGATTATTGGAAGCAGAGGCGCAGGTCCTAGAATTTTCTTTTCCTTCTATTAACCAGATTGAGCTCAGAAGAGGAAAAACTTCACTTTTGTATGTGTGTAGATAAACACCAAATAATGAGTGCAATATACTCATTCCGAAAAAATCAGAGTTCAACTTCACCATTTGTTACAAAAGATTTCCAATGTAAAATGTAGCTTCGGTCTATTTTCTCCTGGTGTAGGTGTAACTACAAATAATGAAACTTTCACTGGTATATGCTGTACTCAAAGAAAGTGAATAATATGCAGTATACTCACTCCGAAATAATCGGAATCCAACTCCACATGATGTGGTTGCAACAGTTGTCTGGCAGTTTTCAAAAAGCAGCAACAGGTACTTGTTATATAAAAACAAACATTTATTAAAACAAGTCTGTATAGACAAAATATAAAATAGCTCTACGCGTTTCAACGAAAATCTCGTCTTTTCAAGAGCAGTAATATAAAAATTGAAAAGTGCACTTTTAATCTGTAGTCCTGGTTAATAGAAGAAAAAGAAAACTCTAGGACCTGCACTTCTGCTTCCAATAATCCATACATTTCTTAGCAGTCCCTAGGGAGAGACTGAGAGAAGGCAGCGGTCCATCTATAGGGGAGTACTGTTTTTTTGTCGTTTCTGTAATCTGTATTGAGTTAGCTTTATCACTTTGTTGGCTGCACAAATATGCCTCTTGCCATTGGCTGCACACATATGCCTCTTGTCATTGGCTGCACAAATATGGCTCTTGTCATTGGCTTTGTAATGTATTCAGCTAGATCCCAGTAGTACATCTCCTTGAACAAAGTATATGAAGAGAATTAAGCAAAATTGATAATATAAGTAAATTGGAAAGTTATTTAAAAATCTATGCTCTATCTGAATCATAAAAGAAAAAAGTTGGGTTTCATATCCCTTTATGCTCTGGTATGTAGGGGTGTTTTTGCCTCTACATACTGGACTGGAGTGTAATATCCACGTGTGATGTCTGGTGGACTCTCGCCATCTGATATAGTCTTAATGTTTCCTGACCTTATTATATAACAAGAGAATCCTGTCTATCTTAACGGGACAGTGTACACCAATTTTCATATAACTGCATGTAAGACACTACTATAAAGAAGATACTGATCTAAACATCCAGTATAAAACCTTTTAAAAACTTACTTAGAAGTTCCAAATTTAGCACTCTTGGTGAGGTTAGGCTGGGACACCCACTGAAAGGCGCTGTGAAAGCAGGAAGATCATACATTCCCCCCTACCCTGCATATGAAAAGACCCATTACACACAAACAGGAGTCACAGGAATCTGAATACATCAGTACATCTAAAACTTGGGGGCTTGGTTAGGAGTCTGAAAATCAGCACAATGTTATTAAAAAATAAGCAAAACTAAACATTACAAAAACACTCCCAGATGGGCTCTATAAATGGATCATCTACAAAACATTTATGCAAAGAAAAAAACAAAACAGAATTTATGTTTACCTGATAAATTACTTTCTCCAACGGTGTTGTCCGGTCCACGGCGTCATCCCTTACTTGTGGGATATTCTCTTCCCCAACAGGAAATGGCAAAGAGCCCAGCAAAGCTGGTCACATGATCCCTCCTAGGCTCCGCCTACCCCAGTCATTCGACCGCGTTAAGGAGATATTTGCATAGGAGAAACCAAATGTTACCGTGGTGACTGTAGTTAAGAAAATAAATGATCAGACTGATTAAAAACCAGGGCGGGCCGTGGACCGGCACACCGTTGGAGAAAAGTAATTTATCAGGTAACATAAATTCTGTTTTCTCCAACATAGGTGTGTCCGGTCCACGGCGTCATCCTTACTTGTGGGAACCAATACCAAAGCTTTAGGACACGGATGAAGGGAGGGAACAAATCAGGTCACCTAAATGGAAGGCACCACGGCTTGCAAAACCTTTCTCCTAAAAATAGCCTCAGAAGAAGCAAAAGTATCAAATTTGTAAAATTTAGAAAAAGTGTGCAGTGAAGACCAAGTCGCTGCCTTACATATCTGATCAACAGAAGCCTCGTTCTTGAAGGCCCATGTGGAAGCCACAGCCCTAGTGGAGTGAGCTGTGATTCTTTCAGGAGGCTGCCGTCCGGCAGTCTCATAAGCCAATCGGATAATGCTTTTAATCCAGAAGGAGAGAGAGGTAGAAGTTGCTTTTTGACCTCTCCGTTTACCAGAATAAACAACAAACAAAGACAAGTTTGTCTGAAATCCTTAGTAGCTGCTAAGTAAAATTTGAGAGCACGAACTACATCCAAGTTGTGCAAACAAACGTTCCTTCTGTGAAACTGGATTAGGACACAAAGAAGGCACAACTATCTCCCTGGTTAATGTTTTTGTTAGAAACAACTTTTGGAAGAAACCAGGTTTAGTACGCAAAACCACCTTATCTGCATGGAACACCAGATAAGGAGAAGAACACTGCAGAGCAGATAATTCTGAAAACTCTTCTAGCAGAAGAAATTGCAACCAAAAACAAAACTTTTCCAAGATAATAACTTAATATCAACGGAATGTAAGGGTTCAAACGGAACCCCCTGAAGAACTGAAAGAACTAGGTTGAGACTCCAAGGAGGAGTCCAAAATTTTGTAACAGGCTTGATTCTAACCAGAGCCTGAACAAAGGCTAGAACATCTGGCACAGCTGCCAGCTTTTTGTGAAGTAACACAGACAAGGCAGAAATCTGTCCCATCAAGAACTTGCAGATAATCCTTTTTCCAATCCTTCTCGAAGGAAGGATAGACTCTTAGGAATCTTAACCTTGTCCCAAGGGAATCCTGCAGATTCACACCAACAGATATACCAAATTATGTGGTAATTTTTATGGTTACAGGCTTTCAGGCCCTGAACAAGTGTATTAATAACAGAATCTGAGAACCCTCGCTTTGATAAGATCAAGCGTTCAATCTCCAAGCATCAGCTGGAGTGGGTCGAACGGGACCTAGAACAAGAAGGTCTCTCAAAGGTAGCTTTCCATGGTGGAGCGAATGACATATTCACAGATCTGCATACCAAGTCCTGCGTGGCCACGCAGGAGCTATCAAAATCACCGAGCCCTCTCTCCTGATTGATCCTCTGGCTACCAGCCTGGGGATGAGAGGAAACGCGGGGAACACATATGCTAGTTTGAAGGTCCAAGGTGTACTAGTGAATCCACTAGAGCCGCCTTGGGATCCCTGGATCTGTACCCGTAGTAAGGAATTCTGAAGTTCTGACGATGAGGCATCAGATCCATGTCTGGAATGGCCCTCACGGTTGAGTGACTTGGGCAAAGATTTCCGGATGGAGTTCCCACTCCCCCGGATGCAATGTCTGACGACTCAGAAAATCCGCTTCCCAATTTTCCACTCCTGGGATGTGGATAGCAGACAGGTGGCAGGAGTGAGACTCCCACCCATAGATGATTTTGGTCACTTCTTCCATCGTTAGGGAACTCCTTGTTCCCCCCTGATGGTTGATGTATGAACTTGGCCCTCGCTAGCTGAGGGCCAAGCTTTGAGAGCATTTGATATCGCTCTCAGTTCCAGAATATTTATCGGTTAGAAGAGATTCTACCCGAGACAAAGACCCTGAGCTTTCAGGGATCCCCAGACCGCGCCCCAGCCCCATCAGACTGGCGTCGGTCGTGACAATGACCCACTCTGGTCTGCGGAAGGTCATCCCTTGTGACAGGATGTCCAGGGACAGCCACCAACGGAATGAGTCCTCTGGTCCCTCTGATTTACTTGTATCTTCGGAGACAAGTCTGAATAGTCCCCATCCCACTGACTGAGCATGAACAGTTGTAATGGTCTTAGTGAATGCGCCACAAAAGGAACTATGTCCATTGCCGCTACCATTCAAACCTATCACTTCCATGCATGCGCTATGGAAGGAAGAGGAACGGAATGAAGTATCCGAACAAGAGTCTAGAAGTTTTGTTTTTTCTGGCTTCTGTCAGAAAAATCCTCATTTCTAAGGAGTCTATTATAGTTCCAAGAAGGGAACCCTCGTTGACGGAGATAGAGAACTCTTTTCCACGTTCACTTTCATCCGTGAGATCTGAGAAAGGCCAGCGACAATGTCCGTGTGAGCCTTTACTTGAGGAAGGGCGACGCTCGAATCAGAATGTCGTCCATGTAAGGTACTACAGCAATGCCCCTTGGTCTTAGCACCGCCAGAAGGGACCCTAGTACCTATGAGAAAATCCTAGGAAGCAGTGGCTAATCCGAAAGAAAACGCCACGAACTGGAAATGCTTGTCCAGGAATGCAAACCTTAGAACCGATGATGTTCCTTGTGGATAGGAATATGTAGATACGCATCCTTGAAATCCACCTTGGTCATGAAATTGACCTTCCTGGATGGAAGGAAGAAGTGTTCGAATGGTTTCCATCTTGAACGATGGAACCTTGAGAAACTTGTTCAAGATCTTGAGATCTAAGATTGGTCCTGAACGTTCCCTCTTTTTTGGGAACTATGAACAGATTGGAGTAGAACCCCATCCCTTGTTCTCCTAATGGAACAGGATGAATCACTCCCATTTTTAGCAGGTCTTCTACCCAATGTAAGAATGCCTGTCTTCTTATGTGGTCTGAAGACAACTGAGACCCGTGGAACCTCCCCCATGGAGAAGCCCCTTGAACTCCAGAGAATAATCCTTGGGAGACTATTTCTAGCGCCCAAGGATCCAGAACATCTCTTGCCCAAGCCTGAGCGAAGAGAGAGAGTCTGCCCCCCCACCAGATCCGGTCCCGGATCGGGGGGCCCGCATTTTCATGCTGTCTTAGGTAGCCTGGTGGCAGGTTTCCTGGCCTGCTTTCCTTTGTCTCAAGCCTTGCATAGGTCTCCAGGCTGGATTGGCTTGAGAAGTATTACCTTCCTGCTTAGAGGAAGTAGCCCTTGGGGCTGATCCGTTTCTGCGAAAGGGACGAAACTTAGGTTTATTTTTGGTCTTGAAAAGACCTATCCTGAGGAAGGGCGTGGCCCTTGCCCCCAGTGATATCAGAGATAATCTCTTTCAAGTCAGGGCCAAAGAGTGTTTTCCCCTTGAAGGAATGTCAAGCAATTTGTTCTTGGAAGACGCATCCGCTGCCCAAGATTTTAACCAAAGCGCTCTGCGCCACAATAGCAAACCCAGAATTTTTTCGCCGCTAACCTAGCCAATTGCAAGGTGGCGTCTAGGGTGAAAGAATTAGCCAATTTAAGAGCACGAATTCTGTCCATAACTCTCCTCATAAAAGAAGAATTACTAATAATCGCCTTTCCTAGCTCATCAAACTAGAAACACGCGGCTGCAGTGACAGGGACAATGCATGCAATTGGTTGTAGAAGGGAACCTTGCTGAACAAACATCTTAGCAGACCTTCTAATTTTTTATCCATAGGATCTTGGAAAGCACAACTATCTTCTATGGGGATAGTGGCGCGCTCTGTGTAGAGTAGAAACCGCCCCCCTCGACCTTGGGGACTGTCTGCCATCAGTCCTTTCTGGGGTCGACTATAGGAAAACCAATTTTATAAATATGGGGGGAGGTACTAAAGGTATACCGGGCCTGTCCCCAATCTTTACTAACAATGTACGCCACCCGCTTGGATATAGGAAAAACTTCGGGGGGCCCCGGGGCCTCTAAGAACTTTTCCATTTTACATAGTGGTTCTGGAATGACCAGATAATCACAATCATCCAAATTGGATAACACCTCCTTAAGCAGAGCGCGGAGATGTTCCAACTTAAATTTAAAAGTAATCACATCAGGTTCAGCTTGTTGAGAAATGTTTCCTGAATCTGAAATTTCTCCCTCAGACAAAACCTCCCTGGCCCCCTCAGACTGGTGTAGGGGCCCTTCAGAAACCATATCATCAGCGTTCTCATGCTCTACAGAATTTTCTAAAACAGAGCAGTCGCGCTTTCGCTGATAAGTGGGCATATTGGCTAAAATGTTTTTGATAGAATTATCCATTACAGCCGTTAAATGTTGCATAGTAAGGAGTATTGGCGCACTAGATGTACTAGGGGCCTCCTGTATGGGCAAGACTGGTGTAGACGAAGGAGGGGATGATGCAGTACCATGCTTACTCCCCTCACTTGAGGAATCATCTTGGGCATCATTTTTACTAAATTTTTTTATGACATAAAATACATATAGTTAAATGAGAAGGAACCTTGGTTTCCCCCACAGTCAGAACACAATCTATCTGGTAGTTCAGACATGTTAAACAGGCATAAACTTGATAACAAAGCACAAAAAAACGTTTTAAAATAAAAACGTTACTGTCACTTTAAATTTTAAACTAAACACACTTTATTACTGCAATTGCGAAAAAGTATGAAGGAATTGTTCAAATTCACCAAAATTTCACCACAGTGTCTTAAAGCCTTAAAAGTATTGCACACCAAATTTGGAAGCTTTAACCCTTAAAATAACGGAACCGGAGCCGTTTTTTATATTTAACCCCTTTTACAGTCCCTGGAATCTGCTTTGCTGAGACCCAACCAAGCCCAAAGGGGAATACGATACCAAATGATGCCTTCAGAAAGACTTTTCTATGTATCAGAGCTCCACACACATGCAGCTGCATGCCATGCTGTCCTCAAAAACAAGCGCGCCATACCGGCGCGAAAATGAGGCTTCTGACTATGATTAGGGAAAGCCCCTAAAGAATAAGGTGTCTAAAACAGTGCCTGCCGATATAATCATATCAAAATACCAGAATAAATTATTCCTCAAGGCTAAATATGTGTTAATAATGAATCGATTTAGCCCAGAAAAAAGTCTACAGTCTTAATAAGCCCTTGTGAAGCCCTTATTTACTATCTTAATAAACATGGCTTACCGGATCCCACTAGGGAAAATGACAGCTTCCAGCATTACATCGTCTTGTTAGAATGTGTCATACCTCAAGCAGTAAGAGACTGCACACTGTTCCCCCAACTGAAGTTAATTGCTCTCAACAGTCCTGTGTGGAACAGCCATGGATTTTAGTTACGGTGCTAAAATCATTTTCCTCATACAAACAGAAATCTTCATCTCTTTTCTGTTTCTGAGTAAATAGTACATACCAGCACTATTTTAAAATAACAAACTCTTGATTGAATAATAAAAACTACAGTTAAACACTAAAAAACTCTAAGCCCATCTCGTGGAGATGTTGCCTGTACAACGGCAAAGAGAATGACTGGGGTAGGCGGAGCCTAGGAGGGATCATGTGACCAGCTTTGCTGGGCTCTTTGCATTTCCTGTTGGGGGAAGAGAATATCCCACAAGTAAGGATGACGCCGTGGACCGGACACACCTATGTTGGAGAAATTATGCTTACCTGATATTTTTTTTTCCATTGAGGGGAGGACAGTCCACGGCTTCATTCATTACTTATGGGAAATAAGAACCTGGCCACCAGGAGGAGGCAGACACCCCAGCCAAAGGCTTAAATACCTCCCCCACTTCCCTCATCCCCCAGTCATTCTGCCAAAGGAACAATAGGAGAAATATATGGGAATAAATGGTGCTAGAAGAACAAAAACTAAATTTAGGGCCGCCCAGTGGAGCAACGGGCGGGAGTCGTGGACTCTCCTCCCCTCGATGGAAATAAAATTATCAGGTAAGCATAATTTATGTTTTCCATCTAAAGGGGAGGAGAGTCCACAGCTTAATTCATTACTTGTGGGAACAAATACTCAAGCTCTAGAGGACACTGAATGAAAAACGGGAGGGCAATTTTTTTTTCCTGATGATGTTATGGTTAGACACAACTTTGGGAAGAAATCCCAAACCAGTGCACAGAACAGCCTTATCAGCATGAAAGACCAAATAAGGAGGCTCAAATTGCAAGGCAGCCAACTCAGAGACTCTGCGAGCCGATGCAATAGCCAACAGAAAGAGAACCTTTCAGGAAAGAATTTTTTTTTTTTAAATAATTTTTTATTGAGACAATGGATAGAAATAACAGAAAAGGGAGTGTGTCCCAGTACAAGATAAATACAAAAAGAAAAATAACTGATACAGATCACATATGAAAGGTACATAAGAATTAAGACATTGGAGTGCTAATATAGGATTTGTTAAGAAATTATCTAGACAATAGAGTTTCAATATTTAGAGTCAATGATATGGAAGATATCTAGATTGAAAACAGAGAGATAACATTTGACGTAAGTTATAGCACCGACTTTATAACCTTAAATACAGAATGCGCACAGTGAAATCAAAACATGTGTGACTGGGGCATATAGAAATGAAGTCTCAGTTTTATAATACAGGTAACTAGTGGTCCCTACTCTCAAATAAGGGGTATTCTATATACTGAGAAAAAAAAGTGAGAGGAAGGGAGCTGGCATTTATCAAGCCTCCCGTAGGCCTGCGTATATAGGGGGATGAGGGATGCAGCGGGCAAGAGCCGCTCATAATGGGGGGGGAGAGGGGAGAAGGGAAGGGGGGGCGGAGCTAGATAATTTGTCTTAAAAATATAAACTACAGGGCGATGTGAAATGAAATGGGATCTCAGGGCTTTTGAGAATACTCCTGGATAACATCTCTAACATATGAAAACTAGGGCATGTGGATGTAAGGGAAATTGCCAAAGAGGATACTAACAGGGGGGGGGGCATTTCTATAGACACAAAAAGTTAGTTAAGGGCCCCTACATGACCCTCTCTCCAGGGAAGGTGCTATCTATAGGCGGTGCAGGTAAAAGGAGGAGGGATATGACCCACAGGTACTAATCGCCAGCAGGAAAGGGAGGAGAGGGGTCAGATAGAAGTGGGAGATGTCTAAGAAGGCTATATCCTGAATAGCCAGGGTCTGGGGGACCTGGGGAACCTCTGGGTGAGCCCCTCTCCTAGGGGAGTGCCACCTATAGGCGATGTGGGAAAAAGGAGAAGGGATATGACCCGCAGGCATTAATTACCAGCGGGAAAGGAAGGAGAGAGGCTCAACGAAAACAACTGTTATGTGCTAGAAATATGGGCAAGCGCATAAATAAATTAGGGATGATATTCATACAGCCACAGAAAATGATAGTAACAAATAATATAAATAAATAAATAACAATAACTATTAACACAACATAGAACAGGTTTGGAATTTGTTACCCAGTTACTGTTAATCATTCATAGACCAGTATGTTGCTGGCAATAGAAATAACTCCCCTTAAGATGTCCCAGCTAATCGAACTGTATGTTAATAGTTTAAATATATGCATCAAATATTTGTGTCAGCCAACTACCTATCAGTAGTATATAAGTCGCTCTATGGTGTACAGGGAAGGGTGTATAGGAAACTAGTATTGTAGAAGCTTTCACAGAATGCAAGAGTAATGAAAACGTAGAGAGGTATCTTTTTGGTCTATACATAAAAAAAAAAAAAAAAAGCTTTAACTCTCTATACTGTGAACTATGATTATGCAAGAAACTGGACTGTATGTTAAAGTTGGTAACCAGGGAAGTGAGCAATTAAAGAAAATCCTGACAGTGGACTATGGAAATGTAGGGATAGAATATAATAGGAAAAGTTGTTAACCTATCACAATTCGCCTACGTTAAGCTAGGTATAGTTCTAACATACATGTTCAGATATTTAGGTGTAATGAATGAAATGCAGACTTGAGAACTATGATACATACCAAATATGGCGTTAAACTACAGCAAAATGTAAAAGTAACTGAGAGTTAAATACTAGATGCCAGTATAAGTCCAGCTTCTTATAATAAATATATGGTATAAATCAATCCCTAGCTCAAGTTAAATAATAGACTGCTGGGGCTATAACAAACCCTTTGAGGCATACATATGAATATAAACACCTTAACACAATAATTAACGTAACTGGTCAGCGGTAAGAAAACTATGGGAAAATAAATAGACAAGTGGCCTAAGCGAATGCTGTTCTGACTGGGAAAGGGAAATTGGCTATAAAATGGCTAAATGGTCACAACTTGAGCTTAGGTAATATCAAATAAGACAGTAGAAACATGGCAGCATTAACATTGGGCTGTGGGGTTATGATAACCAAAATTTCAATAAAAGGTATGTAAAGTTTTTTCCCCCATCAGCTTAGGGAGAGTGGACAGAAGAGGTGCAACTCCCTGCTCTTAGACTGTGTAGCATGTGGAACAAGAGAACTGTAAGAGCGGTGTTGAGTTGGGAGTTTTACACCTCTTGCTATGAGTGAGAAGTCAGAGATCTCACCCCACACCTACTAAAATTAATGAATCTGGAGCGTTCCTGCTCTTAGGCTCTGCAGCAGTCTCAGTTTTAGGTTGGGGGGTCTCAGCTGTAGAGAAGCATCCAGAGAACAGGACATCAGGAACCCCCCTCTCAGGCCTGGAGCTGCAACTAACGGCTACTTGCGCTGTCGTTTTGTTTTGCCCTGTAGCTCTTACGTGCTGGATCCCTTGCTGGATAGAAGCCAGTGCAGGAAAATAGGCCCACATAGCTCCATCGGACAAGCAAGCCTCCATAGATCTAGAATGTCCACCTCTATCCATGTTCACAGCCTGCGTGTAGACATCTTCTCCAGAGGCGTTGGGCACAGGTAAGCTCCGCTTGGACTCTAAGGATCCACCTCCAGCAGCTTGGGTAAAGGCGGTGATATTTCCGCGATCATCGCAAACTACGCCTGCAGCTGTACTCACATGTTCCGTAAGGCTCACGCTGATGCCACAACAGGGATCCAGTGCCCCCATAGAGGCGATTATGTGCTGAGGAGCCCAAAGATTACCTTCCAAAAAGGGAGGTTGATAAGCGATCGTCAATGAGCGGTGTGAGCTGTTCTCAGATCCTAATTCTCGCGGCGGAATGAGAGAGAAGGTAGCTGCAGGTTTGTTTGCCTGCTGGGGCAGGGTTGTGCCGGAATCAAAGTCCCCTCCAGTAGAGATCCGCTCAGCAGCAAGATCAGCATGAAGCTGTAGGAAGTAGGCGTCCATCTTTTTCTCCAACTGACTTAGCAAACGTATTACCGTCGCCATTTTAGATGGGAGATAACTCTATTCAGGATTAGTAGCCTTCTGAAGGGGTTAACCTAATGGGTAATGATGTGTAGCAACGTTACTGTGATTTGTAATAGAAAAGCTCTCTGAAAGTTCTATGGCCCCATATGAGCGCCGTTACCGAGACTCCAGCCCATAAGGGAAAATGCTGCGCCACTTTCTCCCGATAAAAACACAATCTTCTTTTAGATTTCCAGTCCCCAAAACTTTCTGTAGTTCACTAGTAGCTCTCAGTCCTTTCAATTATACAGCCATTATATGCTTGATTATGATTTACAAGGGTAAGAGGTGTTATAGTAAAAATAAGAGCAGGAGCTATAGCAAAACACGTCCTGCTCTCTTGGTAGTCAGCTCCGCCCCCTCAGGAAAGAATTTTAATATCAATAGAGTGCATAGGTTCAAACGGAACCCTCTGCAATGCCCTCAGAACCAAGTTCAAGCTCCAGGGAGGAGCGACCTTTCTAAAAACAGGCCTGTTCTAGACAGAGCCTGAACAAAGACTGAATATCAGGAAGCTCAGTGAGCCTCTTGTGCAACAAAACAGATAATGCCAAAATCTGTCCCTTCAAGGAACTGGCGGCAAGTTCCTTTTCCAAACCATCCTGGAGAAAGGACAGAATCCTGGATACCTTAACCTTGTGCCAAGGATATCCATGCTTCTCACACCAGGACAAGTTCTCCACACCTTATGATAGATGCGACCAGTGACCGGCTTCCTAGCCTGAACGATAGTATCAATCACTTTCTCAGAAAAAACTCTCTTGGCCAAGACTAAGCGTTCAATCTCCACGCAGTCAGCCTTGGACAATCTAGATTTTGATGTTGAAAGGGAACCTGTACCAACAGATCCCTGTGACAGGGTAACCATTCCCCCGGATTGAAGGATTGCCTGCTGAGGAAATCTGCTTCCCAGTTGTCCACACCCGGATTGCTGAGAGCGAGCAGTTGTGGGACTCTGTCCATTCCAATATCTGAGAAACCTCCCTCATTGCCAGAGAGCTTCTCATCCCCCCCCCTGGTGGGTGATGTAAGCCACCGAGGTAATGTCTGTCTGGAATCTGATGAGGCTGAATGACCCCAGTAAAGGCCACACCTTCAAAGCATTGTAGATCGCTCTAAGTTCCAGAATATTGATCGGGAGGAGAGACTTCTCTCAAGACCATTTTCAATGTGCCATCCTGACACCCCAAACAGCTCCCCATCCTGCCAGACTCGCGTCCATGATCACAATCTCCCAGGATGGTCTCAGGAAGGATGTCCCCTGGGACAGTTGTTCCAGGCGGATCCACAAAGACAGGGATTCCCTCGTCCAAAGAAATCTGTTGGGATAGGTCTGTATGATCGCTGTTCCACTGTCTCAACATGCATAACTGAAGAGGTCTGAGGTGGAACCTGGAGAATGGAATGACATTGATGCTGGACACCATGATTCCAATCACCTCCATACTCTAAGCCACCGAGGGACTGGAGGAGGACTGAAGGGCAAGACAGGTGGATGCAATCTTCCTGCATAGCTGATCTGTGAGAAATATCCTCATGGATATAGAATCTATTATCGTTCCCAGGAACTCCACCCTATTGCTGGGAATCAGGGAGCTCTTGCCTGAGTTTATCTTCCAACCATGGTATTGGAGCAAAAGAAGAGCCCTTGAGTGATCCTCTGCGAGATTGAACGACGGCGCCTGGACTAGGATGTCATCCAGATAGGGCGCCAAAGCAATGCCTCTGGATCTGGCCACTGCAATTAGCGCCCCCAGGACCTTTGTAAAGACTCTCTGGGCCATCGCCAGACCAAAGGGAAGGGCCACAAACTGGAAATGTTGGTCCAGGAATGCAAATCTCAGGAACCTGAAGTGGTAGGCATCCTTCAAGTCTATTGTGTGTCATGAACTGACCCTCTTGAACTAGGGGCAGAATAGATCTGATAGTTTCCATTTTGAACGATGGAACAGCCAGAAATTTGTTTAAACATTTTAAGGTCCAGAATCGGACGGAACGTGCCCTCCTTCTTTGGGACCACGAAAAGGTTTGAATAGTGCTCTAGACCCCTTTCTGTTGGGGGTACTGGTACAATTACTCTGAGGGAAGAGAGATCCCTCACACATTCTAGAAAGGCGTCTCTCTTTTTGGTCTGGAAGACAGGTTTGACAGAAGGAATCTTCCCCTGGGCGGATGAGATCTGAACCCTATCCTGTATCCTTGGGCGATAACCTCCAGAACCCAAGGGTCCTGAACATCCTGCAACCAGGATTCTGAGAAGAAAGATAATCTGCCCCCTACTTGGTCCGGAGACTGGTCGGGGGCCGCCCCTTTATGCCCACTTTGTTTTGGCAGGCTTCTTGTTCTGCTTGGACTTATTCCAAGACTGAGCTGGTTTCTAAGTGCCCTTGGACTGATCCGCTTTTGCGGCGGGCTGTTGGCGTTGGGCCTTGTCTGCATGAAAGGTACGAAAAGTAGATCCCTTAGGATTAACTTTCTTATCCTACGGTAGGAATTTGCCCTTGCCTCCTGTAACCGTGGATATGATCGAGTCCAATCCTGGACCGAACAAGATCTTTCCCTGAAATGGAAGGGATAGCAGTCTAGACTTAGAGGTCATGTCCGCAGACCAAGACTTTAGCCACAGAGCCATGCAGGCTAATACGGAAAAATCTGACACCTTAGCATTCAGGCGAATAATTTGCATATTGGCATCACAAATAAAAGAATTAGCGACCATCAAGGCCTTAATTCTCTCCTTTATCTCGTCGAGGGGAGTCTCCCTCTCGATCATGTCAGACATAGCTTCGCACCAATATGTCGCAGCTCCGGCAACCGCAGCTACCGCCGCTGCCGGCTGAAAAACATAATTTATGTAAGAACTTACCTGATAAATTCATTTCTTTCATATTAACAAGAGTCCATGAGCTAGTGACGTATGGGATATACATTCCTACCAGGAGGGGCAAAGTTTCCCAACCTTAAAATGCCTATAAATACACCCCTCACCACACCCACAAATCAGTTTAACGAATAGCCAAGAAGTGGGGATGATAAGAAAAAGTGCGAAGCATATAAAATAAGGAATTGGAATAATTGTGCTTTATACAAAAAAATCATAACCACCACAAAAAAGGGTGGGCCTCATGGACTCTTGTTAATATGAAAGAAATGAATTTATCAGGTAAGTTCTTACATAAATTATGTTTTCTTTCATGTAATTAACAAGAGTCCATGAGCTAGTGACGTATGGGATAATGACTACCCAAGATGTGGATCTTTCCACACAAGAGTCACTAGAGAGGGAGGGATAAAATAAAGACAGCCAATTCCTGCTGAAAATAATCCACACCCAAAATAAAGTTTAACAAAAAACATAAGCAGAAGATTCAAACTGAAACCGCCTGCCTGAAGAACTTTTCTACCAAAAACTGCTTCAGAAGAAGAAAATACATCAAAATGGTAGAATTTAGTAAAAGTATGCAAAGAGACCAAGTTGCTGCTTTGCAGATCTGGTCAACCGAAGCTTCATTCCTAAACGCCCAGGAAGTAGATACTGACCTAGTAGAATGAGCTGTAATTCTTTGAGGCGGAGTTTTACCCGACTCAACATAGGCAAGATGAATTAAAGATTTCAACCAAGATGCCAAAGAAATGGCAGAAGCTTTCTGGCCTTTCCTAGAACGGAAAAGATAACAAATAGACTAGAAGTCTTACGGAAAGATTTCGTAGCTTCAACATAATATTTCAAAGCTCTAACAACATCCAAAGAATGTAATGATTTCTCCTTAGAATTCTTAGGATTAGGACATAATGAAGGAACCACAATTTCTCTACTAATGTTGTTGGAATTCACAACTTTAGGTAAAAATTCAAAAGAAGTTCGCAACACCGCCTTATCCTGATGAAAAATCAGAAAAGGAGACTCACACGAAAGAGCAGATAATTCAGAAACTCTTCTAGCAGAAGAGATGGCCAAAAGGAACAAAACTTCCAAGAAAGTAATTTAATGTCCAATGAATGCATAGGTTCAAACGGAGGAGCTTGAAGAGCTCCCAGAACCAAATTCAAACTCCAAGGAGGAGAAATTGACTTAATGACAGGTTTTATACGAACCAAAGCTTGTACAAAACAATGAATATCAGGAAGAATAGCAATCTTTCTGCGAAAAAGAACAGAAAGAGCAGAGATTTGTCCTTTCAAAGAACTTGCGGACAAACCCTTATCCAAACCATCCTGAAGAAATTGTAAAATTCTCGGTATTCTAAAAGAATGCCAAGAAAAATGAAAAGACACCATGAAATATAAGTCTTCCAGACTCTATAATATATCTCTCGAGATACAGATTTACGAGCCTGTAACATAGTATTAATCACGGAGTCAGAGAAACCTCTATGACCAAGAATCAAGCGTTCAATCTCCATACCTTTAAATTTAAGGATTTCAGATCCGGATGGAAAAAAGGACCTTGTGACAGAAGGTCTGGTCTTAACGGAAGAGTCCATGGCTGGCAAGATGCCATCCGGACAAGATCCGCATACCAAAACCTGTGAGGCCATGCCGGAGCTATTAGCAGAACAAACGAGCATTCCCTCAGAATCTTGGAGATTACTCTTGGAAGAAGAACTAGAGGCGGAAAGATATAGGCAGGATGATACTTCCAAGGAAGTGATAATGCATCCACTGCCTCCGCCTGAGGATCCCGGGATCTGGACAGATACCTGGGAAAGTTTCTTGTTTAGATGAGAGGCCATCAGATCTATCTCTGGGAGCCCCCACAATTGAACAATCTGAAGAAATACCTCTGGGTGAAGAGACCATTCGCCCGGATGCAACGTTTGGCGACTGAGATAATCCGCTTCCCAATTGTCTACACCCTGGGATATGAACCGCAGAGATTAGACAGGAGCTGGATTCCGCCCAAACCAAAATTCGAGATACTTCTTTCATAGCCAGAGGACTGTGAGTCCCTCCTTGATGATTGATGTATGCCACAGTTGTGACATTGTCTGTCTGAAAACAAATGAACGATTCTCTCTTCAGAAGAGGCCAAACTGAAGAGCTCTGAAAATTGCACGGAGTTCCCAAAATATTGATCGGTAATCTCACCTCCTGGGATTCCCAAACTCCTTGTGCCGTCAGAGATCCCCACACAGCTCCCCAACCTGTGAGACTTGCATCTGTTGAAATTACAGTCCAGGTCGGAAGAACAAAGAAGCCCCCTGAATTAACGATGGTGATTTGTCCACCACGTTAGAGAGTGTCGAACAATCGGTTTTAAAGATATTAATTGAGATATCTTCGTGTAATCCCTGCACCATTGGTTCAGCATACAGAGCTGAAGAGGTCGCATGTGAAAACGAGCAAAGGGGATCGCGTCCGATGCAGCAGTCATAAGACCTAGAATTTCCATGCATAAGGCTACCGAAGGGAATGATTGAGACTGAAGGTTTCGACAGGCTGTAATCAATTTTAGACGTCTCTTGTCTGTTAAGACAAAGTCATGGACACTGAATCTATCTGGAAACCCAGAAAGGTTACCCTTGTTTGAGGAATCAAAGAACTTTTTGGTAAATTGATCCTCCAACCATGATCTTGAAGAAACAACACAAGTCGATTCGTATGAGACTCTGCTAAATGTAAAGACGGAGCAAGTACCAAGATATCGTCCAAATAAGGAAATACCACAATACCCTGTTCTCTGATTACAGACAGAAGGGCACCGAGAATCTTTGTGAAAATTCTTGGAGCTGTAGCAAGGCCAAACGGTAGAGCCACAAATTGATAATGCTTGTCTAGAAAAGAGAATCTCAGGAATTGATAATGATCTGGATGAATCGGAATATGCAGATATGCATCCTGTAAATCTATTGTGGACATATAATTCCCTTGCTGAACAAAAGGCAATATAGTCCTTACAGTTACCATCTTGAACGTTGGTATCCTTACATAACGATTCAATAATTTTAGATCCAGAACTGGTCTGAAGGAATTCTCCTTCTTTGGTACAATGAAAAGATTTGAATAAAACCCCATCCCCTGTTCCGGAACTGGAACTGGCATAATTACTCCAGCCAACTCTAGATCTGAAACACAACTCAGAAATGCTTGAGCTTTCACTGGATTTACTGGGACATGGGAAAGAAAAAATCTCTTTGCAGGAGGTCTCATCTTGAAACCAATTCTGTACCCTTCTGAAACAATGTTCTGAATCCAAAGATTGTGAACAGAACTGATCCAAATTTCTTTGAAAAACGTAACCTGCCCCCCTACCAGCTGAACTGGAATGAGGGCCGTACCCTTCATGTGAACTTAGAAGCAGGCTTTGCCTTTCTAGCAGGCTTGGATTTATTCCAGACTGGAGATGGTTTCCAAACTGAAACTGCTCCTGAGGACGAAGGATCAGGCTTTTGTTCTTTGTTGAAACGAAAGGAACGAAAACGATTGTTAGCCCTGTTTTTACCTTTAGACTTTTTATCCTGTGGTAAAAAGTTCCTTTCCCACCAGTAACAGTTGAAATAATAGAATCCAACTGAGAACCAAATAATTTGTTTCCCTGGAAAGAAATGGAAAGTAGAGTTGATTTAGAAGCCATATCAGCATTCCAAGTCTTAAGCCATAAAGCTCTTCTGGCTAAGATAGCCAGAGACATAAATCTAACATCAACTCTAATAATATCAAAAATGGCATCACAGATGAAATTATTAGCATGCTGGAGAAGAATAATAATATCATGAGAATCACGATTTGTTACTTGTTGCGCTAGAGTTTCCAACCAAAAAGTTGAAGCTGCAGCAACATCAGCCAATGATATAGCAGGTCTAAGAAGATTACCTGAACATAGATAAGCTTTTCTTAGAAAAGATTCAATTTTTCTATCTAAAGGATCCTTAAACGAGGTACCATCTGATGTAGGAATGGTAGTACGTTTAGCAAGGGTAGAAATAGCCCCATCAACTTTAGGGATTTTGTCCCAAAATTCTAATCTGTCAGGCGGAACAGGATATAATTGCTTGAAACGTTTAGAAGGAGTAAATGAATTACCCAATCTATCCCATTCCTTAGCAATTACTGCAGAAATAGCATTAGGAACAGGAAAGACTTCTGGAATAACCGCAGGAGCTAGAAACAAAATCTCTTATGTTATCAGGAACATTCTGCACCTTAGATGTTGAGGGAACTGCAACAGGCAATGGTACATCACTAAGGAAATATTATCTGCATTAACAAGTTTGTCATGACATTTAATACAAACAACAGCTGGAGGAATAGCTACCAAAAGTTTACAGCAGATACACTTAGCTTTGGTAGATCCAGCAGGCAGAGGTTTTCCTGTAGTATCTTCTGGCTCAGATGCAACGTGAGACATCTTGCAATATGTAAGAGAAAAAACAACATATAAAGCAAAATAGATCAAATTCCTTATAAGACAGTTTCAGGAATGGGAAAAAAAATGCCAAACATCAAGCTTCTAGCAACCAGAAGCAAATGAAAAATGAGACTGAAATAATGTGGAGACAAAACGACGCCCATATTTTTTGGCGCCAAATAAGACGCCCACATTATTTGGCGCCTAAATGCTTTTGGCGCCAAAAATGACGCCACATCCGGAACGCCGACATTTTTGGCGCAAAATAACGTCAAAAAAATGACGCAACTTCCGGCGACACGTATGACGCCGGAAACGAAATGAATTTTTGCGCCAAAAAAGTCCGCGCCAAGAATGACGCAATAAAATGAAGCATTTTCAGCCCCCGCGAGCCTAACAGCCCACAGGGAAAAGTCAAATTTTTGAGGTAAGAAAAATATGATAATTAAAGCATAATCCCAAATATGAAACTGACTGTCTGGAAATAAGGAAAGTTGAACATTCTGAGTCAAGGCAAATAAATGTTTGAATACATATATTTAGAACTTTATAAATAAAGTGCCCAACCATAGCTTAGAGTGTCACAGAAATAAGACTTACTTACCCCAGGACACTCATCTACATGTTTGTAGAAAGCCCAAACCAGTACTGAAACGAGAATCAGTAGAGGAAATGGTAAATATAAGAGTATATCGTCGATCTGAAAAGGGAGGTAAGAGATGAATCTCTACGACCGATAACAGAGAACCTTATGAAATAGACCCCGTAGAAGGAGATCACTGCATTCAATAGGCAATACTCTCCTCACATCCCTCTGACATTCACTGCACGCTGAGAGGAAAACCGGGCTCCAACTTGCTGCGGAGCGCATATCAACGTAGAATCTAGCACAAACTTACTTCACCACCTCCCTTGGAGGCAAAGTTTGTAAAAACTGATTTGTGGGTGTGGTGAGGGGTGTATTTATAGGCATTTTAAGGTTTGGGAAACTTTGCCCCTCCTGGTAGGAATGTATATCCCATACGTCACTAGCTCATGGACTCTTGTTAATTACATGAAAGAAAACAAACCTTGTATGTTGAAACATTTTTCTTAACATGTTCTCTAACTTTTTATCCATGGGCTCTTTAAACGAAGAAATATCCTCAAGAGGAATCGTCGTCTGCTTTGCGACCGATAGCACCATCCACCTTAGGGACAGTCCCCCATAACTTGAGCTGAGAATCCGTGACGAGGAACAGCTTCTTAAAGGAAGAAGGGGAAAAGGATGAACCTAATCTCTCCCATTCATTCTTAATAATGTTAGCTATCTTAACAGGAACCGGGAAGGTCTGAGGCACCACCCTGTCCTCATATATTTTATCAAGCTAAGGAATTGAAGGTTCCTCCGGTAGTTTTGTTTCTGGAACCTCAAGGGTAGCAAGCGCTTGCTTCAGCAAAAAGCGCAAATTTTCCATCCTAAACCTAAAGACAGGCTCCTCTGCAGTCGGAGCTTTAGATGACATAGACTCCGACCCAGAGGGAACGTCCTCTGAAGAGTCATCCTCATCAGCGGATAATCTTTCCGAAATATCCATTGGAGTAGATGACCCCTGTGTCGGATCGCCATATTTTACCTTACGCTTGCGCTTAGCAGAACATGGTAAAGCACTAATCGCCTTAGACACCGCCGTTTGCAGTTGATCCGCAAAATCTGGTGGCCAATGGATCTCTCCCGTAGGAGAAATAGTCGTGCCATGGGGCGCTACATGTGTAATCGGAGATGAATGAATGGAACGCACCTCACGGGACGGAGAAACCTCAGAGGTGGACGGCTCAGTAGTACTATACATTCTATTCTTTCTAGATGTCGTAATTTATCAAGGCATGTGGAGCAGGCGGGTCTACCAGAACCTCCTCATAATAAACACAGGTACTAGACTTTGTTAAAGAGGGAGTACCCTCTAACACGTCAGAGTCCTCCATAGCTTGTGCCTTTATTACGTAAAAAAATGACTATATATAAAATGGCACCTTTATAACCTCCAATGGCCGGGGCACTCACCACCTCCTATGACCCGGACCACAGAAACCATTACGTCTCCTGCAATCGCCGGACAAGAAGAGGAAGTCAATTAAGCCACATCCAGTCATAAGGAATGCCTCGCAGGACCGCCCCTGCACTAGAGAGAAAAACGCGCAAATCGGCCGCGCAAATACTCCCGGAAATGAAACTAAAAGTCTACCTATTGCCAGAGCCTCATCTCACAAATATCGCAGCAATGACACAATAAACAATAGCATGTACAAGCCCCCCTGTTCAATAATTCCCCTACCAGGAATATTAACCCTTGATTCTATAAAGATAAAAGGTATCACACTGTGACCCTGTCTTCTGCATTTTCATTACGTGTATAAAAAAATTAAACAATGTTACCAGGATCTTTGCCATGGAACAGGAACACGACCTCTCAAGTGTGACAGTGTAGTAGCATCGCTCCTGACATGGACTTGAGTGAGGAAAGCAGGCTGCGAAACTCGTCAACGCAGATTGCTTATGGTGCTGTTAAAATGAGTTGGAAGAAAGATTCTCCCTGCATCTCCGGACTCTAACATTCATCCAAGCTCTCACAGAGGCTGACAGGACTACTTAAAACTCCAGTCCCATTTCGAAGAGTACTACCCTCCATAAGAGACTACTCTGAATCTTCCGACACTTCTCTGCCAACCTCCTGTGACAAAAGGCAAAGAATGACTGGGGGATGAGGGAAGTATTTAAGCCTTTGGCTGGGGTGTCTTTGCCTCCTCCTGGTGGCCAGGTTCTTATTTCCCACAAGTAATGAATGAAGTCGTGGACTCTCCTCCCCTTTAGATGGAAATCTAGTGTACAATGTCCCTTTAAAGGGACACTGAACCCAAATGTTTTTCTTTTGTGATTCATATAAAGCATGCAATATTAAGCAACTTTCTAATTTACTCCTATTATCAATTTTTATTCGTTCTCTTGCTATCTTTATTTGAAAAAGAAGGCATCTAAGCTAAGGAGCCAGACAATGTTTGGTTTAGTATGCTGGACAGCACTTGTTTATTGGTGCTGTCCAATCAGCAAGGACAATCCAGGATGTTCCCCAAAAATAGGCCGGCATCTAAAGTTACATTCTTACTTTTCAAATAAAGATACCAAGAGAATGAAGAAAATTTGATAATAGGAGTAAATTAGAAAGTTGTTTAAAATTGCATGTTCTATCTGAATCACAAAATAATTTTTTTGGGTTCAGTGTCCCGTAGTAAAATAAGTAGTGCATATAAGAAAAAGGACAGCAAATATTAACTTGCCGGCACTGACAAATTATAATAGTAAGTATTCAAACATAGCAGAACTAATACTTCCCAAATTCAGGGCTTGATCAATTTGCTCAGAATCTAGGCGCCAGCATTGATTTTTTTGTGTTTGAGGAAGGTTACACATAGATTAATTTCAGACAGGCTATACAATTTAGTAGATCTTCCATGCTGATATCACACTGCATACCTGATTATTTTATCTGTGACAAAGTGAATAACATTTTGCTTTGTATAATATCTCTCAATGTATTTACATCTGACAATCTTAATTTTTAATCTCTATTCTGACACACTGATTAAACATATTTATTTTTCACTAGTTTAACTTGTAAACCACTGTTGCCACACAGGGGAAGCTTGTATAAGTGGCCAGCAATATTTTACACTAAAAAATAGTGTTCATTCATTGTGTAGTTTTTCTTTAATGAGCATGCTTGGGATATGCATCATGTCTGCGCGTGAATTATTTGTTCCCAGCTACATCACCGAATATTTTGGCCCGACAAATCAGTTAGCAGTTGATTTACACAAACATGGTGTACATTAATAACATGAATAAATATTTGTTTTTATTCTATAATGTCTAACTTTATTTTTTTATTTGAAAGTATTACTGTCTTACGCTTGACTACACATTACTATATGTGTCTGTTAAACATTATTGTATTTGCACTGTTTTTGTTAATAAAGTTTTATAATTTTGTGCTTATTTATATACTGTACATACCATCACATACAAACTAGGTTACCTATTGGATTGTATTATGCAACATGGTTTGTCTGAGGAAGGAGGCTGTGCGCCCCTAAACAGCACAATAAAGTTTATATTTATATACACAACTGCAGAGAGTGCTTTCTACCTCAGCTGTCCTTAAAAGGACAACACATTTAATAGAAGCCTGTTTTTGTATTTACAATGAAACAAATAACAATCTGCTCTAATATTTTTATAAGAAAAAAATAATATAGCATGAGTTAGTCTTTGTTCCAGTATAATCGTTTTTTTTTTTAAACAGATCATAAAACAATTGAATAAAAAAGATCTTTCAAAATGAAACGTTTTGCCAACGATTTGACACAAAATGGAGTAAGGATGCATATGGGAGCAAACTGGTTTTATTTCTCATGTTTATATAAAATTACAGATGTTATATTCTTTATGCATGTAGTGTTGTTCATGAGAATTAGAGAAACAGAGATTATAAACATATTTTAAACTCAGTAACAAAAAAATACATTACAATAATATTGTTTTGGACAAAATAAGATTTATATCATATATCACATTTACAAAGGTTCAAATTGTTTAAGGCTACGGAGTGAACAGAACTCTAGAAATAATCAGAATAAAAATCTTGACGCATTTAAAGTCTTTTTTTTTTTTCTTCTCTGCATTCATCACAAGCTTCATATTCTCCAAGTGCAGCTTCCCAAACTGCAAGTATTAAAATGTGCATTACTCTTGTATAAAATAATATACATTGCAGTTTTAGGAAACATTATATTATACATAGATGTACTTACAAATATAACATTTGAAAATAATAAAAAAAAGTAACACATACGCTTAAAGTTAGCATGTACAAATCAATTGGAAAGGGATATTGTTACAAAATTAAGGGGGGGAAGTAAATCAGCTGACAACCCAAAAAATATACTCTAGCCATTTCCTCGGCTGGGTTGGCGATCTTGTCTAACTCAAACAGCTACCGAAGCACTTCATAACTGCGTCCCTTTAAAGGAAAAAAATAAAACAACAATTAATAGGGTACGACATAAGAGGCAGATAGAGCATGCAATTTTAAGAAACGTTTCAATTTTCTTCTGTTATAAAATTGACTTCTTTCTCTTGGTATCCTCTGTTGAAAAGCATACCTAGGTACTTTCAGGATCAGCAATGCACTACTGGAAGCAAGCCGGTGAATAGTGGCTACACACATATGTCACTTGTCATCGGTCAACTAGATGTCTTTAGCTTCCAGTAGTACATTGTTGGCTGGAGTTAACCATGTTGTCATTTCATGTGAAGGGAGGTTAAACACATAGGGGTTGATTGCAAATATATTGGCAATTTGCTCCAAATATTGATTTTTGCTTTCCATCCGCATTGGTTGTTGAGTTTTGAGGGTGAGCCCAATACAAAACAGATGTTTGTTAAAAGCCAGCAGCTGGAAATGCATTTTCAACACACGTGCTCCAGAACAGACCTTTTCATGCGTTAAATACCAATTTTCGAAGTGTAAGTGTGACATTCACTTTAAAGGTCCACTAAAGGTTCATGCAATTAAAAAAACAAAAAAAACTTTCCAATATACTTCTATTATCAAAAAGTACATTTTTATAATCACACTCTGAGGCCCCAGCTCCTACTGAGCATGTACAAAAGTGCATTTTGTGATTGGCCGATGGCTGTCACATGATACAGGAGGAGGGCAATTTGACTTCTCATTTCAAATTCAAAGTAAGTGCTATTGCATTGTCTTTCATTGTATTTAAAGGGACACTAAACCCAAATTTTTTCTTTCGTGATTCAGATAGAGCATGAAATTTTAAGCAACTTTATAATTTACTCTTATTATCAAATTTTCTTTAGTCTCGTGATATCTTTATTTGAAATGCAAGAATGTAAGTTTAGATGCCGGCCCATTTTTGGTGAACAACCTAGGTTGTCCTTGCTGATTGGTGGATAAATTCAAGCTTAGATGCCTTCTTTTTCAAATAAAGATAGCAAGAGAATGAAGAAAAATTGATAATAGGAGTAAATTAGAAAGTTGCTTAAAATTGCACGCTCTATCGGAACCCTACACCATTTGTAGATGTTGGGGTCCTGAAGTAAACTTTACCTACAAATTCCCTTAGCAAGATATCACATATACTCCGCACGTAATACATTTATATATTTAAATGCATGTCCTATCCACTGTAGACGTCTACACAATAGTGATGAATAAAGCTTTAATGAATTGATACCATGTATGTTACTACATTTCTAAAATGTCTTCTGTGGCCTTTTTTGAGAGTGCTTTAAAGGGACACTCAAGTCAAAATAAACATTTATGATTCAGATAGAGCAGCAGTTTTAAGACACTTTCCTATTTACCTCCATTATCAAACTTTGCAGTCTTTTTATATGCATGCTTTCTGGTGAACAAAATCCTACTGAGCATGTGCACAAGATCACAGGGTATGCGTATACTAGTCTGTGATTGGCTAAGGTCTGTCACATGATAGAGGGGGCTGTAAAATGAGAGAGCAAATCAATTTGCCAGAAAATAAATCTACTGCTTATTTAACATTTAGAGTAAGTGTTGTATCATTGTTAATGATGTAATTCGACTGCTTTTAGAGGTCCTTTAAGCATGTGCAAGATAATAGAATGTTTCCAAATAGCCTTTAAATAGTTTCAAAGATGCCCAAAAGGCTATTTCAAGGCTTTATCAAGTGCCTTGAGGTGTTGAATTTAAAAATCAAAACTCGCCTTGTTAACATGTTGAAAAGATTCTCGAAAAAGGATTGTGATTGCCATGAACTTTTCAACCTCAGAGTAAAAATAGGGCTTTTAGAGAGGATTCAAAAACATGTTCGAGGGTGGGGGACAGAAAGAAAAACCTGCTACAGTATTGTGATTGTGACGAATAGAAAAGTGGTCTTTTTGTCCAAAAAAGAGCTGAAAAGGCCTGAGCCGCTATATTGTGATCAATCCCTAAGTTATATGCAAGTAATAGTGTAATAATAATCTTGACCATAACAGTTGAGTTTAGAATTTAATTGCTATCAACACCCATTTAACCCATAACCTGCCTTCTGGCAGGTTATGGGTTAAATGGCTGTTGGTAGAGTGGAACAACAGATTTCATAATGCACCTAAACGCAGCTAAACCAAACTACCACCAGCAAAGGACAATCTGATAATCTGATTGCCACCTTTTTTAGGTCAAATTATTATAATGCAGACTCTTGAAATGTTTTCTTTTTAAAAACTGCTATACTGTAGTGCTTGGCATTAATAGGGGCATTATAGAGGAGGAAAAAAATAATAGATGTTCTTATTCGTAAAAGGATTTAATTTTGCCACTAGCGGCGCTAAAAGTCTGTGTTTAACCCCTGCAGAGAATTGCTGGTTTCGAGCAGACACTGCCGGAGAGCCAATCCCCAGCAGCAGTAATACCGCTGGCTTGTGAGAATAAAGCTACTGATGAACAGTTCTAATGAATATAAGTTCTGCGGCTAGAAATAGTAAAAAAAAAAAAAAAAAAAAAAGGATTAGTCAAAAACAGAAAAGGCCCATCATTAGTTAGAGAGTTTCAATTTATCCAGTGTCCTCACCAGGACCCTTTTAGCGGGTGCACCACCCGGTGGATTTTACTGGTTACCTGGTTACATTTTTTAGCTAATATTAAAAATGTTCAATTTTTATTGCACAAATGATCACACTACTAATGTCATCCGGATACTTCCGAATACCACCTGGCTGGCAACATTTTCTGTGAAGAACACAGTTAACACTATTGCCCCTGTATATCTATTTGTGCTAACCCCCAAAAAAGTAACCCATTTTGGGGGTTAGCACAAATAGATATACACTTTAGTTGCACAACCCAGCTTTATTTGGCCATACATAACTTTATTTGTCCCCTTCTTAGTTTCTAAAGGATTTTACTGTAAATTGCAACATCTTGTGGCTACAAAGAACTGAAAAGTTCCACAGTGGGTAGTCATCTGAGGCCTTTCAAGTGTGTGCTTGTGGTTTATTCATTCCGTTTATGTTTAAAAAGCAAATAAATAAAGTATGGAAAATTATAAAGCACTTTACTCTTTAAATAGATACAGAATACTTTGGAATTGTATTATAAAATATTTATTTTATGTAGTAAAACCTTGGAGAAATTTACTTTATTTATGTTGCCACCTTTTCCTGTAATTTACTTCTGAAAATTGTGGGTTTCACAATTACACAGAGTTTCTATAAAGTAAAGTAATGGGTACCAAAATATAATTTAGTTATCGCAGATTTAAAAGCCTTATCACATATCCCCTGCAGAGGCCAGTTAGTAACAGTTATACACCAGGTGATTAACTATCTTGCAGGGTTTAACATTGCTATATTCGAAACAGCCATTGTTACGCACGTTAGTGACACTTTGATAACTGTCCCTAATTGTCCTCAACAAAAGAGAGATTAGATAAGGAGAAAACCTAGGTTCATTATTTTACAGAAACTAAAACTTTACATTTTTTTGCTATGCTTTGCTTTAAATACATAGTTATTGCCAGATTTAATTTACAGTTTAATGTTACTTTTACAGAACAAACAGATAACAGAATTTATGTTTACCTGATAAATTACTTTCTCCAACGGTGTGTCCGGTCCACGGCGTCATCCTTACTTGTGGGATATTCTCTTCCCCAACAGGAAATGGCAAAGAGCCCAGCAAAGCTGGTCACATGATCCCTCCTAGGCTCCGCCTTCCCCAGTCATTCGACCGACGTAAAGGAGGAATATTTGCATAGGAGAAATCATATGATACCGTGGTGACTGTAGTTAAAGAAAATAAATTATCAGACCTGATTAAAAAAACCAGGGCGGGCCGTGGACCGGACACACCGTTGGAGAAAGTAATTTATCAGGTAAACATAAATTCTGTTTTCTCCAACATAGGTGTGTCCGGTCCACGGCGTCATCCTTACTTGTGGGAACCAATACCAAAGCTTTAGGACACGGATGAAGGGAGGGAGCAAATCAGGTCACCTAGATGGAAGGCACCACGGCTTGCAAAACCTTTCTCCCAAAAATAGCCTCAGAAGAAGCAAAAGTATCAAATTTGTAAAATTTAGTAAAAGTGTGCAGTGAAGACCAAGTCGCTGCCTTACATATCTGATCAACAGAAGCCTCGTTCTTGAAGGCCCATGTGGAAGCCACGGCCCTAGTGGAATGAGCTGTGATTCTTTCAGGAGGCTGTCGTCCGGCAGTCTCGTAAGTCAATCTGATGATGCTTTTAAGCCAGAAAGAGAGAGAGGTAGAAGTTGCTTTTTGACCTCTCCTTTTACCAGAATAAACAACAAACAAGGAAGATGTTTGTCTAAAATCCTTTGTAGCATCTAAATAGAATTTTAGAGCACGGACTACATCCAAATTGTGCAACAAACGTTCCTTCTTTGAAACTGGATTCGGACACAAAGAAGGCACGACTATCTCCTGGTTAATGTTTTTGTTAGAAACAACTTTCGGAAGAAAACCAGGTTTAGTACGCAAAACCACCTTATCTGCATGGAACACCAGATAAGGAGGAGAACACTGCAGAGCAGATAACTCTGAAACTCTTCTAGCAGAAGAGATTGCAACCAAAAACAAAACTTTCCAAGATAATAACTTAATATCAACAGAATGTAAGGGTTCAAACGGAACCCCCTGAAGAACTGAAAGAACTAAATTGAGACTCCAAGGAGGAGTCAAAGGTTTGTAAACAGGCTTGATTCTAACCAGAGCCTGAACAAAAGCTTGAACATCTGGCACAGCTGCCAGCTTTTTGTGAAGTAACACAGACAAAGCAGAAATCTGTCCCTTCAAAGAACTTGCAGATAATCCTTTCTCCAAACCTTCTTGAAGAAAGGATAGAATCTTAGGAATTTTTATCTTGTCCCAAGGGAATCCTTTAGATTCACACCAACAGATATATCTTTTCCATATTTTATGGTAGATTTTTCTAGTTACAGGCTTTCTGGCCTGAACAAGAGTATCAATGACAGAATCTGAGAACCCTCGCTTTGATAAAATCAAGCGTTCAATCTCCAAGCAGTCAGTTGGAGTGAGACCAGATTCGGATGTTCGAACGGACCTTGAACAAGAAGGTCCCGTCTCAAAGGTAGCTTCCATGGTGGAGCCGATGACATATTCACCAGGTCTGCATACCAAGTCCTGCGTGGCCACGCAGGAGCTATCAAGATCACCGATGCCCTCTCCTGATTGATCCTGGCTACCAGCCTGGGGATGAGAGGAAACGGTGGGAACACATATGCTAGTTTGAAGGTCCAAGGTGCTACTAGTGCATCTACTAGAGTCGCCTTGGGATCCCTGGATCTGGACCCGTAGCAAGGAACCTTGAAGTTCTGACGAGAGGCCATCAGATCCATGTCTGGAATGCCCCACAACTGAGTAATTTGGGCAAAGATTTCCGGATGGAGTTCCCACTCCCCCGGATGAAATGACTGACGACTCAGAAAATCCGCTTCCCAATTTTCCACTCCTGGGATGTGGATTGCAGACAAGTGGCAGGAGTGAGTCTCCGCCCATTGAATGATTTTGGTCACTTCTTCCATCGCCAGGGAACTCCTTGTTCCCCCCTGATGGTTGATGTACGCAACAGTCGTCATGTTGTCCGATTGAAACCGTATGAATTTGGCCTTTGCTAGCTGAGGCCAAGCCTTGAGAGCATTGAATATCGCTCTTAGTTCCAGAATATTTATCGGGAGAAGAGATTCTCCCGAGACCAAAGACCCTGAGCTTTCAGGAGTCCCCAGACCGCGCCCCCAGCCCACCAGACTGGCGTCGGTCGTGACAATGACCCACTCTGGTCTGCGGAAGCTCATCCCCTGTGACAGGTTGTCCAGGGACAGCCACCAACGGAGTGAATCTCTGGTCCTCTGATCTACTTGTATCGTCGGAGACAAGTCTGTATAATCCCCATTCCACTGACTGAGCATGCACAGTTGTAATGGTCTCAGATGAATTCGCGCAAAAGGAACTATGTCCATTGCCGCGACCATCAAACCTATTACTTCCATGCACTGCGCTATGGAAGGAAGAGGAACAGAATGAAGTACTTGACAAGAGTTTAGAAGTTTTGATTTTCTGGCCTCTGTCAGAAAAATCCTCATTTCTAAGGAGTCTATTATTGTTCCCAAGAAGGGAACTCTTGTTGACGGAGATAGAGAACTTTTTTCTACGTTCACTTTCCACCCGTGAGATCTGAGAAAGGCCAGGACGATGTCCGTGTGAGCCTTTGCTTGTGGAAGGGACGACGCTTGAATCAGAATGTCGTCCAAGTAAGGTACTACTGCAATGCCCCTTGGTCTTAGCACCGCTAGAAGGGACCCCAGTACCTTTGTGAAAATTCTTGGAGCAGTGGCTAATCCGAACGGAAGTGCCACAAACTGGTAATGCTTGTCGAGAAAGGCGAACCTTAGGAACGATGATGTTCCTTGTGGATAGGAATATGTAGATACGCATCCTTTAAATCCACCGTGGTCATGAATTGACCTTCCTGGATGGAAGGAAGAATTGTTCGAATGGTTTCCATTTTGAACGATGGAACCTTGAGAAACTTGTTTAGGATCTTGAGATCTAAGATTGGTCTGAATGTTCCCTCTTTTTTGGGAACTATGAACAGATTGGAGTAGAACCCCATCCCTTGTTCTCCTAATGGAACAGGATGAATCACTCCCATTTTTAACAGGTCTTCTACACAATGTAAGAATGCCTGTTTTTTTATGTGGTCTGAAGACAATTGAGACCTGTGGAACCTCCCCCTTGGGGGAAGCCCCTTGAATTCCAGAAGATAACCTTGGGAGACTATTTCCAGCGCCCAAGGATCCAGAACATCTCTTGCCCAAGCCTGAGCGAAGAGAGAGCCCCCCACCAGATCCGGTCCCGGATCAGGGACCAACATCTCATGCTGTCTTGGTAGCAGTGGCAGGTTTCTTGGCCTGCTTACCTTTGTTCCAGCCTTGCATTGGCCTCCAGGTTGGCTTGGCTTGAGAAGTATTACCCTCTTGCTTAGAGGATGTAGCACTTGGGGCTGGTCCGTTTCTGCGAAAGGGACGAAAATTTGGTTTATTTTTAGCCTTGAAAGACCTATCCTGAGGAAGGGCGTGGCCCTTACCCCCAGTGATATCAGAAATAATCTCTTTCAAGTCAGGGCCAAACAGCGTTTTCCCCTTGAAAGGAATGTTAAGCAATTTGTTCTTGGAAGACGCATCCGCTGACCAAGATTTTAGCCAAAGCGCTCTGCGCGCCACAATAGCAAACCCAGAATTTTTCGCCGCTAATCTAGCCAATTGCAAAGTGGCGTCTAAGGTGAAAGAGTTAGCCAATTTGAGAGCATGAATTCTGTCCAAAATCTCCTCATAAGAAGAATCTTTATTGAGCGCCTTTTCTAGTTCATCGAACCAGAAACACGCTGCTGTAGTGACAGGAACAATGCATGAAATTGGTTGTAGAAGGTAACCTTGCTGAACAAACATCTTTTTAAGCAAACCCTCTAATTTTTTTATCCATAGGATCTTTGAAAGCACAACTATCTTCTATGGGTATAGTGGTGCGTTTGTTTAGAGTAGAAACCGCCCCCCTCGACCTTGGGGACTGTCTGCCATAAGTCCTTTCTGGGGTCGACCATAGGAAACAATTTCTTAAATATAGGGGGAGGGACGAAAGGTATGCCGGGCCTTTCCCATTCTTTGTTTACAATATCCGCCACCCGCTTGGGTATAGGAAAAGCTTCGGGGGGCCCCGGGACCTCTAGGAACTTGTCCATCTTACATAATTTCTCTGGAATGACCAAAAAACTCTAAGCCATCTCCGTGGAGATGTTGCCTGTACAACGGCAAAGAGAATGACTGGGGAAGGCGGAGCCTAGGAGGGATCATGTGACCAGCTTTGCTGGGCTCTTTGCCATTTCCTGTTGGGGAAGAGAATATCCCACAAGTAAGGATGACGCCGTGGACCGGACACACCTATGTTGGAGAAACAGTTAGTAAAACAAAAAATTAACAGGAACTGGCATCTTGCTGTTTGTTTAATCCAGTGAAGCTAGAACAATAAATTCTAGGGAGGTGCGCTGGTGTATAGTGGATAGATGAGCAAAGTCCGGCAGCACTCTTGGTGGTGTGAAGTGAAGAAATGTAACCTGTCAGAGCAGGGAAGAGGCGCCAACATAGGGTAATATCGTTTGGAGAGTACTAGCGATAGCAGATGTACCCCCCCTGAAGATAACTACTCACAAACAGAGCGTCACAACCGGAGTGCCCGAATGACCGCATTCTCCTGAGAGATTCCCGTAGTGGTGGTTGGTGCTCCTGTCCACGTCATTTGACGCCGGTGTGTGGGCGGTTTGCCTTGAGTCTTTCGGGCGACTCCGTTGGTCCCGTACAGCTCAGTCGGGCACTCCGGTTGTGTTGCTCTGTTTGCCCTGGGAGTAAGGAGGGACTAAGCAAGGAAGTATTTCCAGCTTCAGTTCTAAGCCTAGTTGAGTGCATCTCTCTGTTTTTCTGTGTAGTGTAGTTATCTATCCAGCTTCAGTTCTAAGCCTAGTTGAGTGCATCTCTCTGTTTTTCTGTGTAGTATAGTTATCTATCCAGCTTCAGTTCTAAGCCTAGTTGAGTGCATCTCTCTGTTTTTCTGTGTAGTGTAGTTATCTATCCAGCTTCAGTTCTAAGCCTAGTTGAGTGCATCTCTCTGTTTTTCTGTGTAGTGTAGTTATCTATCCAGCTTCAGTTCTAAGCCTAGTTGAGTGCATCTCTCTGTTTTTCTGTGTAGTGTAGTTATCTATCCAGCTTCAGTTCTAAGCCTAGTTGAGTGCATCTCTCTGTTTTTCTGTGTAGTGTAGTTATCTATCCAGCTTCAGTTCTAAGCCTAGTTGAGTGCATCTCTCTGTTTTCCTGTGTAGTGTAGTTATCTTCAGGGGGGATACATCTGCTATTGCTAGTACTCTCCAAACTATATATTACCCTATGTTGGCGCCTCTTCTCTTCCCTGCTCTAATAGGTTACATATCTTGCTGTTTATGAATTACATATTATTACATATATTTGTTATGACATACAGAATGCGTTATCTACTTACCGGGCAAAGGGAATGTACGAGATGCTATACCTGCAAAACAGAAAGAAAAACAAATCTCAAAAAAGGACCAAATTAACTAGCCATTTTTTATGATGAAAATACTCATTTTCGATTTAAAAATATTTCACACTTAAAGGGACAGGAAACTCCAAAATTTTCTTTCATGGTTTGGATAGAACATACAATTTTAAACAACTTTCCAATTTACTTCTATTATCAAATTTGCTTCATTATCTTGTTATCCTTTGCTGAAGGAACAGCATTGCACTAATGGCAGCTAGCTGAACACATCTAGTAAGCCAATCACAAGAGACAAATGTGTGCAGGCACCAATCAGCATCTAGCTCCAGCTAGTATAGGATATGTTCGTATTCCTTTTCAACAAGGGATACCAAGAGAACGAAGCATATTTAAAATTAGAACATGTAATTTTAAAATGTACTTCAATCTGAATCATGCAAGTTTAATTTTGACTTTCCTATCCCTTTAACTATCAGTTAATACATTGACAGAAACCTAACAAGCTTTAAATGTATTAGCTATTGGCACAGAAGTAATTCTATCTTAAATGAGATAGATAACCAAGTGACTACGGCACTGCATTATTTCTAGCATGAAAAAAAAAGGTTAAAGGCACTTAAAATGATATTGTTTGTATGAAAAAGGTTAATAAAAGCGGTTTTAAAGTGATGGTAAATCCTAGCATTTCCAAAACACTAGGATTTACCAGCACTAAAAATAAATGTGACCTTCAGTCATGGGTTTTAAAAAAAAAAGGTATGTTAAAAGTACCTTTTCTTTGCTGCGGCCTCCTTGCTAAACTAAGATGCTCCGGCCACCCATGGCAGAACTCTTATTTCATTGATGTGACCTCTCAGCCAATAGCAGTGCAAGCCGTACGGCACTGTGCATGAAACCTAAATTCTTTCATGATTCAGATAGAGAATACAATTTTAAACAACTTTGCAATTTACTTCTATCTAATTTGCTTTATTTTCTTGATATCCTTTGCTAAAGGAGCAACAATGCACTACCAGGAGCTCGCTGAAAGCCAATGACAAAAGGCATTTATGTGCAGCCACCAATCAGTAGCTTCTGAGCAGACCTAGGTATACTTTTCAACAAAGGATACAAAGATTACAAAACAAATCAGATAATACAAATACATTTCAAAGTTATTTAAAACTGCATGATCTATCTGACTCATCCAAAAAAAATTGGGTTTCATGTCCCTTTAAAAGAGATGAGGGACATAAGGCAAGCCTTGGTCACATGTAGTCCATGGGCCACCCACTTGCCCACTGAGATACAGATACATACAGCATTGTCTCATATAAATCCAACAATTCTATAACACATTCAGATGAAATATTTTTTTTTTAATTAAAAGCAAATACTTCATTAAATCTATAAAAAAAAAATCTAATATTTAATATGGAACAAGTTTTAACATGCTCAGATTTTTTTTCCACTGCAAATCAGAACTATTTATAGTTTGAATAGCATTTGGACTTCTTAGCTTGTATGACATTATTTAGAAAGTCTCTGTTTGAAGATTAAAAAGAAAATGCTGAACTATACAGGAAAACTAGTTGTTAAAGCATCTAAAAAGAAGGCATTTTAAAATGTATTACAGGCATTTTTTTTTTGGCAGATGGATGTTCCTGTACTGAGAAAATTAAACATATTTTTTAATTTCTTATGCTTATAAGAAGTGACATTATCCACTCCAGCGATCAATCTGTACTTAAAGTGACATTATACACTCATTTTTTCTTTGCATAAATGTTTTGTAGATTATCTATTTATATAGCCCATAAAGTTTTTTTTTTTTTTTAATGTATAGTTTTGCTTATTTTTAAATAACATTGCTCTGATTTTCAGACTCCTAACCAAGCCCAAAAGTTTTATGAGAATACCGTCAGCTACCTTCTCCAGCTTGCTCCTTTTTGTGTAAAGGGTCTTTTCATATGCAAAAGAAGGGGGAGGGGGGGGGTGTCTTATTTCCCACTTGCAGTGGGCTTTCCAGCTACCTTTTCATCAGAGCTAAACTGAGAGCTTCTAAGTAAGTTTTTAAACAGTTTTATACTGGTTTTTATATCAGTATCTGTGCATCTTATTCTTTATAGTAGTGTCTATTACATGCAGTGATATGAAAAACATAATTTATGTAAGAACTTACCTGATAAATTCATTTCTTTCATATTAGTAAGAGTCCATGAGCTAGTGACGTATGGGATATACATTCCTACCAGGAGGGGCAAAGTTTCCCAAACCTCAAAATGCCTATAAATACACCCCTCACCACACCCACAAATCAGTTTAACGAATAGCCAAGAAGTGGGGTGATAAGAAAAAAGTGCGAAGCATAAAAATAAGGAATTGGAATAATTGTGCTTTATACAAAAAAATCATAACCACCACAAAAAAAAGGGTGGGCCTCATGGACTCTTGCTAATATGAAAGAAATGAATTTATCAGGTAAGTTCTTACATAAATTATGTTTTCTTTCATGTAATTAGCAAGAGTCCATGAGCTAGTGACGTATGGGATAATGACTACCCAAGATGTGGATCTTCCACGCAAGAGTCACTAGAGAGGGAGGGATAAAATAAAGACAGCCAATTCCGCTGAAAAAAATCCACACCCAAAAATAAAGTTTAAATCTTATAAAGAAAAAAACTGAAAATATAAGCAGAAGATTCAAACTGAAACAGCTGCCTGAAGTACTTTTCTACCAAAGACAGCTTCAGAAGAAGAAAACACATCAAAATGGTAGAATTTAGTAAAAGTATGCAAAGAAGACCAAGTTGCTGCTTTGCAAATCTGATCAACCGAAGCTTCAATCCTAAACGCCCAGGAAGTAGAAACTGACCTAGTAGAATGAGCTGTAATCCTTTGAGGCGGAGTTCTACCCGACTCGACATAAGCATGATGAATTAAAGATTTCAACCAAGATGCCAAAGAAATGGCAGAGGCCTTCTGACCTTTCCTAGAACCGGAAAAGATAACAAATAGACTAGAAGTCTTTCTGAAATTCTTAGTAGCTTCAACATAATATTTCAAAGCTCTTACTACATCCAAAGAATGCAATGATTTCTCCTTAGAATTCTTAGGATTAGGACATAATGAAGGAACCACAATTTCTCTACTAATGTTGTTAGAATTCACAACCTTAGGTAAAAATTTAAAAGAAGTTCGCAACACCGCCTTATCCTGGTGAAAAATCAGAAAAGGAGACTCACAAGAAAGAGCAGATAATTCAGAAACTCTTCTGGCAGAAGAGATGGCCAAAAGGAAAAAACTTTCCAAGAAAGTAATTTAACGTCCAATGAATGCATAGGTTCAAACGGAGGAGCTTGAAGAGCCCCCAGAACCAAATTCAAACTCCAAGGAGGAGAAATTGACTTAATGACAGGTTTTATACGAACCAAAGCTTGTACAAAACAATGAATGTCAGGAAGATTAGCAATCTTTCTGTGAAAAAGAACAGAAAGAGCAGAGATTTGTCCTTTCAAGGAACTTGCAGACAAACCTTTATCCAAACCATCCTGAAGAAACTGTAAAATTCTCGGAATTCTAAAAGAATGCCAGGAAAAATGATGAGAAAGACACCAAGAAATATAAGTCTTCCAGACTCTATAATATATCTCCCTAGATACGGATTTACGAGCCTGTAACATAGTATTAATCACAGAGTCAGAGAAACCTCTTTGACTAAGAATCAAGCGTTCAATCTCCACACCTTTAAATTTAAGGATTTGAGATCCTGATGGAAAAAAGGACCTTGCGACAGAAGGTCTGGTCTTAACGGAAGAGTCCACGGCTGGCAAGAGGCCATCCGGACAAGATCCGCATACCAAAACCTGTGAGGCCATGCTGGAGCTACCAGCAGAACAAATGAGCATTCCTTCAGAATCTTGGAGATTACTCTTGGAAGAAGAACTAGAGGCGGAAAGATATAGGCAGGATGATACTTCCAAGGAAGTGACAATGCATCCACTGCTTCCGCTTGAGGATCCCTGGATCTGGACAGATACCTGGGAAGTTTCTTGTTTAGATGAGAGGCCATCAGATCTATTTCTGGAGGTCCCCACATTTGAACAATCTGAAGAAATACCTCTGGGTGAAGAGACCATTCGCCCGGATGTAACGTTTGGCGACTGAGATAATCCGCTTCCCAATTGTCTATACCTGGGATATGAACCGCAGAAACTAGACAGGAACTGGATTCCGCCCATACCAGAATTCGAGATACTTCTTTCATAGCCAGAGGACTGTGAGTCCCTCCTTGATGATTGATGTATGCCACAGTTGTGACATTGTCTGTCTGAAAACAAATGAACGATTCTCTCTTTAGAAGAGGCCATGACTGAAGAGCTCTGAAAATTGCACGGAGTTCCAAAATATTGAACGGTAATCTCACCTCCTGAGATTCCCAAACCCCTTGTGCTGTCAGAGACCCCCACACAGCTCCCCAACCTGTAAGACTTGCATCTGTTGAAATTACAGTCCAGGTCGGAAGAACAAAAGAAGCCCCCTGAACTAAACGATGGTGATCTGTCCACCACGTCAGAGAGTGTCGCACAAGATATTAATTGAGATATCTTTGTGTAATCCCTGCACCACTGGTTCAGCATACAGAGCTGAAGAGGTCGCATGTGAAAACGAGCAAAGGAGATCGCGTCCGATGCAGCAGTCATAAGACCTAGAATTTCCATGCATAAGGCTACCGAAGGAAATGATTGTGACTGAAGGTTTCGACAAGCTGATATCAATTTTAGACGTCTTTTGTCTGTCAAAGATAGAGTCATGGACACTGAATCTATCTGGAAACCTAAAAAGGTTACCTGTGTCTGAGGAATCAATGAACTTTTTTGGTAAATTGATCCTCCAACCATGATGTTGAAGAAACAACACAAGACGATTCGTATGAGATTCTGCTAAATGTGAAGACTGAGCAAGTACCAAGATATCGTCCAAATAAGGAAATACCACAATACCCTGTTCTCTGATTACAGACAGAAGGGCACCGAGAACCTTTGAAAAAATTCTTGGAGCTGTAGCTAGGCCAAACGACAGAGCCACAAACTGGTAATGCTTGTCTAGGAAAGAGAATCTCAGAAACTGATAGTGATCTGGATGAATCGGAATATGCAGATATGCATCCTGTAAATCTATTGTAGACATATAATGCCCTTGCTGAGCAAAAGGCAGCATAGTCCTTATAGTTACCATTTTGAATGTTGGTATCCTTACATAACGATTCAATATTTTTAGATCCAGAACTGGTCTGAAGGAATTCTCCTTCTTTGGTACAACGAAGAGATTTGAATAAAACCCCAGTCCCTGTTCCAGAACTGGAACTGGCATAATTACTCCAGCCAACTCTAGATCTGAAACACATTTCAGAAATGCTTGAGCCTTTGCTGGGTTTACTGGGACACGGGAAAGAAAAAATCTCTTTGCAGGAGGCCTTATCTTGAAGCCAATTCTGTACCCTTCTGAAACAATGTTCTGAATCCAAAGATTGTGAACGGAATTGATCCAAATTTCTTTGAAAAAAACGTAATCTGCCCCCTACCAGCTGAGCTGGAATGAGGGCCGCACCTTCATGTGGATTTAGGAGCTGGCTTTGGTTTTCTAAAAGGCTTGGATTTATTCCAGACTGGAGATGGTTTCCAAACTGATACCGCTCCTGAGGATGAAGGATCAGGCTTTTGTTCCTTGTTGTGACGAAAGGAACGAAAACGATTATTAGACCTAAATTTACCTTTAGATTTTTTATCCTGTGGTAAAAAAGTTCCTTTCCCTCCAGTAACAGTTGAGATAATAGAATCCAACTGAGAACCAAACAATTTATTACCCTGGAAAGAAAGGGAAAGCAGAGTAGACTTAGAAGACATATCAGCATTCCAAGTTTTAAGCCATAAAGCTCTTCTAGCTAAAATAGCTAGAGACATATACCTGACATCAACTCTAATGATATCAAAGATGGCATCACAAATAAAATTATTAGCATGTTAAAGAATAATAATAATGCTATGAGAATTATGATCTGTTACTTGTTGCGCTAAAGCTTCTAACCAAAAAGTTGAAGCTGCAGCAACATCCGCTAAAGATATAGCAGGTCTAAGAAGATTACCTGAACACAAGTAAGCTTTTCTTAGAAAGGATTCAATTTTCCTATCTAAAGGATCCTTAAAGGAAGTACCATCTGCCGTAGGAATAGTAGTACGCTTAGCAAGAGTAGAGACAGCCCCATCAACCTTAGGGATTTTGTCCCAAAACTCTAATCTGTCAGATGGCACAGGATATAATTGCTTAAAAAACGTTTAGAAGGAGTAAATGAATTACCCAAATTATCCCATTCCCTGGAAATTACTTCAGAAATAGCACCAGGGACAGGAAAAACTTCTGGAATAATTACAGGAGATTTAAAAACCTTATCTAAACGTTTAGATTTAGTATCAAGAAGACCAGAATCCTCAATTTCTAATGCAATTAGGACTTCTTTAAGTAAAGAACGAATAAATTCCATTTTAAATAAATATGAAGATTTATCAGCATCAACCTCTGAGACAGAATCCTCTGAACCAGAAGAAGCATTATCAGAATCAGAATAATGATGTTCATTTAAAAATTTATCTGAAAAATGAGAAGTTTTAAAAGACTTTTTACGTTTACTAGAAGGAGGAATAACAGACATAGCCTTCTTAATGGATTTAGAAACAAAATCTCTTATGTTATCAGGAACACTCTGAGTATTAGATGTTGACGGAACAGCAACAGGTAATGTAATAGTACTAATGGAAATATTATCTGCATTAACAAGTTTGTCATGACAATCAGTACAAACAACAGCTGGAGGAACAGATACCATAAGTTTACAGCAGATACACTTAGCTTTGGTAGCTCCAGCACCAGGCAGCGATTTTCCAGAAGTATCTTCTGACTCAGTTTCAACGTGGGACATCTTGCAATATGTAATAGAAAAAACAACATATAAAGCAAAATTGATCAAATTCCTTAAATGACAGTTTCAGGAATGGGAAAAAATGCCAGTGAACAAGCTTCTAGCAACCAGAAGCAATAAATAATGAGACTTAAATAATGTGGAGACAATAGCGACGCCCATATTTTTTTAGCGCCAAAAATGACGCCCACATTATTTGGCGCCTAAATGCTTTTGGCGCCAAAAATGACGCCACATCCGGAATGCCGACACTTTTGGCGCAAAAGAACGACAAAAATGACGTAACTTCCAGCGACACGTATGACGCCGGAAACAGAAAAAAATTTTTTGCGCCAAAAAAGTCAGCGCCAAGAATGACGCAATAAAATGAAGCATTTTCAGCCCCCGCGAGCCTAACAGCCCACAGGGAAAAGTCAAATTTTAAGGTAAGAAAAAAATGATTGATTCATATGCATTATCCCAAATATGAAACTGACTGTCTGAAATAAGGAATGTTGAACATCCTGAGTCAAGGCAAATAAATGTTTGAATACATATATTTAGAACTTTATAAAAAAGTGCCCAACCATAGCTTAGAGTGTCACAGAAAATAAGACTTACTTACCCCAGGACACTCATCTACATGTTTGTAGAAAGCCAAACCAGTACTGAAACGAAAATCAGCAGAGGTAATGGTATATATATATATAAGAGTATATCGTCGATCTGAAAAGGGAGGTAAGAGATGAATCTCTACGACCGATAACAGAGAACCTATGAAATAGACCCCCGTAGAAGGAGATCATTGAATTCAAATAGGCAATACTCTCCTCACATCCCTCTGACATTCACTGCACGCTGAGAGGAAAACCGGGCTCCAACCTGCTGCGGAGCGCATATCAACGTAGAATCTAGCACAAACTTACTTCACCACCTCCATAGGAGGCAAAGTTTGTAAAACTGATTTGTGGGTGTGGTGAGGGGTGTATTTATAGGCATTTTGAGGTTTGGGAAACTTTGCCCCTCCTGGTAGGAATGTATATCCCATACGTCACTAGCTCATGGACTCTTGCTAATTACATGAAAGAAATCAGTGTATACTGTCCCTTTAAAGGACCGTTAAAGTCTATTTAAAGTGGGTTTACCCGCATGTGATTGACACTGTTATTTGTCCAATCACAAATGGGCTGATAGCTAAAATAGTTTCAGCACGCTCGTTCCAATCCCCCTAGTGTGCACAAAACACTGTAAGAGTGAACAGCGCGCTTGTTGAGAGAAGCTGCGCTTTTCATTACTTTGAACTAACATTGCACAGTAACCTAGCTAATTAGCTTGCAATAAAATGTAATTATATATATATATATATATATATAAATATATATAATGAGGGTATGCTTTTTTTTTTAATAAATTATAAATACATGAGCATTTATTACAAAAAAATAAAAAGTGTCCGAAGTGTAAAAGTGCACTAAGAACATAGCCATCAGATTGTTGTACACATTTTATTTATAAATAAATGCCCATGTATATAAAATTAATAAAAAAACATGCCATAATAAATTTAATCAATCAATCTCTCTCTCCCTTTCTCTCTCTCTCTTATATATATATATATATATATATATATAAAAAGAAGGGTGTTTGTAGACGCATGCACTCTAACAAGTGTCCAAAAATCTGATGGCTATATTGTTAGTGCGCGCGGCCGCACTAACAACATAGAATCTGATGGGTGGTGATGCGCAGGCTTGAGAGAATTGCATGCGCGGTGTGTATTTTTGATCAGACAGCTGACGGAACGTCACTTCCATTTGCTGTTCTGATATGTTTGCTATTCTGTAAGAACACCAGCTATCTAAACAGTTACACTTTATGCTATTGCATAGAGCACTCCGACATATGCTCTGTGTCTGTAAACAGTAAAACCTCTCACTAAAACACTGACTGCTATTACTGAAATAATTTTTACTAATATGAGTGTATTGCAAAAATGTTTCTATACAAAACAAGTATCGTCTGGAACATCACCTTAAAAGGATAATGTTTCCAGACATGCAAATTAATACACTGTATTCAAATTAGCAACAGGAATCCTATTTAAAATTGGCTGGGCTCTCCTTCCCAACCCCACTGATTTCTTCTGATGCCTTATATATATATATATATATATATAAAACTTTTATAGCCTTTAAAATAAAACAAGATGATTAGCACATTCATTATGGAGCAATCTACCTTTGCACGCTCTCATTTAATCATCTCTAGTTAGCAATTCCATTATGTCAATATGTATTGTAGTTTGTTTAACATTATATATTTTTTAATCTATTTCCTTATATGAAGAAACTCTACAGTGAACTTGTGATATTGTTGTTTCATTTATATTTGGGGTTAAACATGATAGTGTGTGTATTCTTAAAAGGTTTGGACGTAGTAAGTCACACAAGGAAACAAACTGATTGGAAATACCTAGATATCACAAAACCAATCTAGGGCTCAAACTTTTAACGAAGAAAAAGTGAGTTGTTTATTCAAAAGATTAAATGCTGTCACACTACAAAGTTATCTAAATTAGATCTCAAATTGATTTTGACTTAATGGAAATTCCTGGTCTTTTTCGTGTCTGGCATTGCATATAGTCAACTGTCAATCTTTCATTTTATAGCTGTATGTTACCCAAGCTGTTACCACGACAATTTGTAGATGCTTTGCAATAAATCAAATTGATGAGCATTACACAGCTACTCAGTATTACCGAACCAACTATTAGGAACAACGGAAGATCATAAAATTCTAGCTTCCATCGCAGCTTTGTTTGAATGCATTTACTTATGTGCTTTGAAGGTTTATATAGCCTTTACTTTAAAAAAAAAAAAAAAGTATTGTCTTTAATCTACTTATTTTGTTAAAGTTTCAAAAAACAAACAATTTATCACAAGAGAGACACCGTACGAAAAATTAAAGCAGAGCAAATAAAGTAAGTAGGGTTGCTGCAAATTTGTATACAAAGAGATCACATCATTACAATTTTTGTTTTGAGGAAGGGGAAAACTCCCCCCCCCCCCAAACAAAATAAAAAAAATAAATTTGACCCATATTTAAAAATCCTGTAAGCACAGGTGATCGTTAGAAATATTATATAAAAGTATATAACAAAATATGAACTTACCAGGTCATTGCCAGAAATTGTAAAATACAAAACAGGACTGCCAGACCTTTCTTATGCCACTAAGTTAAAAAGACAAAAATAAATTTAAATGAGAATTGTTGTTTATGGAAAGAGATGTATAATGAAATACTAAAGCAGTAACTACCACTATACTCTACTATATCTTAAGTAAATGCCATCAGAACAAATTGCATTAATGTGATACATAACAAACATCATCTATTGATTTACTGTTGAGGACACCTTGCTGAGTTTAAACACAGAGACTAACAATTAAAACTATAAGCAATCAGACTGGCACTGTGTATATTTAATAAGGATGCATTTGGGTTTATTTACATACACCTATTTATATAATAGAGAGAGATATGAGAGAGAGAGAGAGAGAGATATGAGAGAGAGAGAGAGAGAGAGATATATGAGAGAGAGAGAGAGAAAGAAAGAGAGAAAGAAAGAGATATGAGAGAGATATTAGAGAGGGAGAGGAGAAAGAAAAAGAAAGAAATAGAGAAAGACAAGGAGAAAGAGAGAGAGAGAGAAAAAGAGAGAAAAAGAGAAAGAGAAAAAGAGAGAGAGAAAAAGAGAGAGAGAGAGAAAGAAAGAAAAAAGAGAAAGAGGAAGAGAGAGAGAGAGAGAAAAGAGAAAGAAAAAAAAAAAAAAAAAAAAAAAAAGAGAGAAAGAGAGAGAGAGAAAGAAAGAGAGAGAAGAAAGAAAGAAAGAGAGAGAAAGAGATAAAGAGAGAGAAAGAGAAAGAGAGAGAAAGAAAAAAGAGAAAGATAGAGGAAGAGAGAAAGAAAGAGAGAAAGAAAGAGAGAAAGAAAGAAAGAGAGAGAAAGAAAGAGAGAAAGAAAGAGAGAGAAAGAGAGAAAGAAAGAGAAAGAGATAAAGAGAGAGAAAGAAAGAGAGAGAAAGAAAGAGAGAAAGAAAGAGATAAAGAGAGAGAGAAAGAAAGAGAGAGAGCATGAGAAGAGATATACATTACAGATTACAATTTGCAGACATGAAAGTAAACAATCTAGTGAGTCAGTCAAAGGTAAGTTATTTAAACTTTAAAACCAAGTGGCCAATGAGACACATCTATTTAAAAAAGAGAAAGAAAGAAAAATAAAAACATACCCAAAATACAGCACACAGAGTGCAAACTAGACAAAGCTGTAAATGAAAGAAAAATATGTGATTAAAAACAAAACAAACTTCTAAAAAATATTTACAAAACTGTACACAGCCTGATTTAAAGAATGGTAATTAAAGGTGCATTAAACACTAAATGATTGATACCTAGAATGATGTATTCAAAGCAAAGATTAGACAGAGAATTCAATTCAAATGTATTTTTTTAAAATATATATTAGTTGTTTAAATATTTAAAAAATAAGTGTAAAGTTCATTCATTTTGTAACCAGGTTTTCCTCCACTGTCCAATTAGGGAAAGCTTTGAATGGGTTACCAGAGTGTGGTAGGCACACATTTGTGAGACAAATTACAGAAAAATTAGACAAATAAAATAATGAAAGTATATTGCATTTTTCCCAACATATAATTAAACCTTTACATATTACAATGTAAAAGTGTTTAATATTCCTTTAATAACCCCTCCGTTGCTTTACAAATAAGCAATGAATATGTCATTAAAAAATGGTAATGCTCGCTGTAAAGTGGCAAATATGTTATTTAAACATATTTTTTAACACAAAAATACGGTATGTCTAATTTATCATTTTGGTCAATTAGTCCCCACTTTTCTAGAAAGAATACATAATACATTTGTTATTCATATTTTCAGTGTACGTGGCAGTTTCTATAGGCAAAAACCAATGTTTCAAATATTAAAATAAAGGTAAATGAACAGTTTACAAACAATTAAATACACTGCAGCAGGTAAAGTGGACCACTGGCAAAACTTTAAGGGGAATTGGGAAAAAGATTAAAAGAACATTTTGGAGTATAATGTCCCTTTACAAATAATCTTATACATATAAAGCTTATTTGTGTAGAGGACATTTGGCCATTTGTGTCTCTATACGAATTTCAAAAATGACCTGAAAAGCACAGGTGAATACAAAACGGTAATGATTGGAGTTTATAAAGTAGTATAGTTTGTGTTTGTTTTTTAAAGTCACCAAAACATAAACAACTGTATATAGTAAAACAACAATCTAAATTATTGAAATTAATTTAAAGGGTCCAATACTTTAAAATGATAATCATCTTGTACACTCATCATAACTTTATAGTTCAACCCTTTTGTAAATCAATGTTAGGAGGGAGGTGTTCAGCAAGCTTAGAGAGGTCACCATTTAGAGCTAAGCATTATAGGCTTAATAACTATTTACTATAAATATTAAAGGGATATTCCGATCAAAATGTAAATGCACCTATTATTATTATTATTAATATTATTCTTTATTTATAAAGCGCCAACAGATTTCGCAAGCGCTGCCCATGGGTACAAGGATAACAGTACAATGGAGAAACAATACGATAAAAGACAAAATTTTACAGACAAAATACAGGGGGAATTGAGGGCCCTATTCCCGTGGGAACTTACAATCTAGATGGGTAGGAGGATGGGAAACAGGAGGTGGGGACTGCAAAGGTGAGAATGATATTAGTGAGGAGATAGAGGGCAACTGTAAGTTAAGTGAAGTTAGTTTGTTAATAAATCGGGTGATAAGCTTCCCTGAACAGAAAGGTCTTTAGGGAACGTTTAAAGGAGGAGAGATTAGGGTCAAGTCTGACTGCACAAGGAAGTGCGTTCCAGAGGGTTGGTGCCGCACAAGAGAAGTCCTGTAGTCTAGCATGAGAGGAGGTGATTGTAGAGGACGCAAGAAGCAGGTCATTGTTGGATCTTAGGGGGCGGGCAGGAGTATATTTGTTGATGAGTGAGGACAGGTAGGGTGGGGCAGCATTGGTGAGTGCTTTGTAGGTCAGGGAGAGAATTTTGAATTTAATGTTTAATGTTGTGAATGGGGAGCCAGTGAAGGGACTCACAGAGAGGTGCAGCAGAAACAGAGCATCGAGAGAGGTGGATTAGCCTGGCAGATGCATTTAGGATGGATTGGAGGGGAGAGAGGGAGGCCAGTTAGTAAGTTGTTACAGTAATCAAGTCGGGAAATTACCAGGGAGTGGATTAGCCGTTTAGTAGTTTCAGCACCTAGAAATGGACGAATTTTGGAGATATTGCGTAGGTGGTTGCGGCAGGATGAAGAGAGCAATTGGATGTGGGGAATGAAGGACAGATTTGAGTCAAGCGTGACTCATAGGCAGCGGACTTGAGGTGATGGGGAGATAGTGGTGCCGCCAACAGTGATAGAAAAATTAGAAACTGGAGTAGAGTTAGAGGGGGGAATTAGAAGTAGTTCGGTCTTGGACATGTTTATTCTTAGGTGGTGAGAGGCCATCCAGGAGGAAATGCCAGATAAGCAGTCGCTGATGTGAGAATTGACAGAAGGAGAAGGTTCAGGGGTGGAAAGGTAGATCTGGGTATCATCAGCATAGAGATGATAGCTGAAGCCATAGCTGTTGATAAGTTTACCCAGTGAAGAAGTGTAAATAGAGAAGAGTAGAGGACCCAGGACAAAGCCTTGAGGCACTCCAACAGACAGAGGCAAAAGAGAGGAGTCACCAGCAAAAGAGACGGAGAAGGATCTGTTAGAGAGATAAGAGTGGATCCAGGAGAGGACAGTGTCACAGACCCCAAGAGAGCTGAGAGTCCGTAGGAGAAGGGGATGGTTAACAGTGTCAAAGGCAGCAGAGAGGTCAAGTAAGATGAGTATAGAGTAGTAGCCTTTGTTTTTAGCAGAAAGGAGATCGTTAGTAACCTTGGTAAGGGCAGTCTCAGTTGAGTGTTGGGGACGGAAGCCAGATTGCAGGGGGTCGAGCAATGATTTGGAGGACAGGAATTGGGTTAGGCGATCGAAAACTAGTTTTTCAAGGAATTTTGAAGCTAGCAGGAGCAGTGATATGGGGCAGTAGTTTGCAGGGGAGTTAGGGTCAAGGGAGGGTTTTTTGAGGATGGGGGTGACCTTTGCATGTTTGAAGGAGGCAGGGAATGAGCCGGTAGAAAGGGATAGGTTGAATATGTGAGTAAGAGTCGGAGTGAGGGTGGGAGACAGAGGGGGAATTAGATGTGAAGGAATAGGGTCAAGTGGGCAGGTAGTGAGGTGTGAGGAAGACAAAAGGGAAGCCACTTCACTCTCAGTGGTTGGGAGGAGGGTGCAGAGAGTGGCAGAGGGGGTGACTGGGAGCGAAGTTGGGAGATTGCAGGTTTGTGTTGGGATGTTTCTTCGGATGGCAAGTGTTTTATTGAAAAAATAGTCAGCAAGGTCTTGAGCACTGAATGCAGATGATGGGGGTGGTGCAGGTAGGTAGAGGAGAGAGTTGAAAATGGAGAAGAGTCTTTTAGGGTTTGAAGAGTGAGTGGATATAAGAGAAGAGAAGAAGGGTTGCTTAGCTAAGCAAAGGGCAGGGGTGTAAGAGTAAAGAATGAACTAATAGTGCAGGAAATCAGGTTCAGAGCGGGATTTCCTCCAGGCACGTTCAGCAGGGCGTGAGCATTTTTGTAGGTGGCGTGTTTGTTGGGAGTGCCAGGGCTGGAGCTGACGACGTGAGGATTTGCGAAGTTGGGGCGGAGCGAGAGTGTCAAGTGCAGCAGAGAGAGTATTGTTATAGTGGGTTATAGCAAGGTCAGGGCAGGATATTGTGAAAGTGTGGGAGAGGTGTATATTAATAAGATTGGAGAGTTGGGGAGGATCCAAAGTATGCAGATTTCTACTGGTGCGGGGGCGAGAGGGGGAAGTAGGTTTAGCATCTATATGGGGATTAAAGGTAAACAGATGGTGGTCTGAGATGAGAAATGGTCGACAGGCAACATCAGAGAGAGAGCAGAGATAGGAGAATACCAGATCAATCGAGTGTCCATCACGGTGGGTAGGAAATAGGATGGATTGTGAAAGGCAGAAGGAGTTAGTGAGTGAGAGAAGTTTAGAGGCAGCAGGGGCAGATGGGTTGTCAATAGGGATGTTGAAGTCCCCCAGATTTAGGGTAGGTGTATTTGTAGAGAGAAAGTGAGGAAGCCAGGCAGCAAAGTTGTCAAGGAATTGGGAGGTTGGTCCAGGGGGCGATAGATAACTGCCACTCAGAGAGAGGGGGAGAACAGGTGGATGCAGTGGACTTCAAAGGAAGAAAAGGAGAGAGATGGAAATGGAGATAGGTACTGATAGGAGCAGGAGGGGAGAGTAAGATGCCAACATCGCCACCATGTCTCTCACCTGGCCTAGGTGTGTGGCTAAAGTGAAGACCACCGTGTGAGAGCAGCAATGGAAGCACTGTCAGAGGAAGATAGCCAGGTTTCAGTAATTGCTAAAAGGTTGAAAGCTTTGGAAACAAACAGGTCGTGAACAGTTGTAAGTTTGTTACAGACGGAGCGAGCATTCCAGAGGGCACAAAAAAAGAGAGGGGATAGGCGCTGTGTGTTAATGGAGATGAGATTGTTGGTATTGCGTGACCTAGAGTTTTTGCAGTGGGAGACGGAGCGAGAGTGTAAAAGTGTGGTGAATGCTGCAGGGCCAGGGTTAGGAGAGACATCACCAGCAGCAAGCAGTAGTAGCAGCGAGAGTGACAGAAGGTGAGAGTGAGATTGAGCGCGAATGACTAGACACAGGAGAGTTAGAGGGGGAAGTGTTTCTAAGGAAACAGAGTAGTTCATAAGAGGACAGCATAGGGGATGAGAGAAGGGAGGGTGAGATATGGATAGTGTGGGAGTTATTGTTATAGGGACATGCAGTGATTTTTAGGAGAAGGGGAGACAGAGAGAGCATTGTGTAGAAGTATAGTTATTAAGTTTACCTGTTAGTTGGTCTGCAGTTTCAACCTCCAGTTTCTAACTCCAGTGAGTACATCTTTGAATAGAAACATATTTGCAATATACATCTAGTAAAAGTTATCACTGTTTTATTGTCAATATTTTTCTCTGCACGTGCATGTGAAACATAGCTAGATATTCTCACTGCACCAGCATTTTAAACACTACAGCTGCTCAGAGCACCAGTGGGGCTTGCATCATATCAGCATTTAACAAATTGAGTCATTGTTAGATGGTAGAAGCACCTTAGGCTCTCTGACCAAGTGCTGTGTATAAAATGCTGGTGCACTGTGCATACTTAAATACACTTTTGAAACAGCTATAGCTTTTACTAGAAGCATTTTTGCTAATAAATGTATATTGCAAAAATGTTTTTATTTGAAACAAAAATGCATCTATGTGGATTCCAATTTTGGCCGGAATGTTCCTTTAACGCCAATAATTATATAATAGGGAGAGAAATCCTTAACATCAATTTAAAATGAACTTCTAGTATGTTTTCTGCACCCCAGCTCCAACATATAACAATGCATTTAATGTGATGCAGTAAAACCCCTATGGGAAACAAAACACAGGCCATAGTGATCAATGTCAGAACGTGAGACAAGGCATCAAGCGCTAAACAAGTCTAAGGTGTCTGTTTTACATTCATTTGAGTGGCGATAACACTACAAAAGCATGTCTCACAGCTGTTTCTCATAAATGCAAATCCCTATGTCTCTCCTAGTCCCATAAATGTTCCTTCTGCATGAAAGGCTGGCAACATTTAATGGGAAATACCAAGCTCACACACCGGGCTTGTCAAACCCAAGACCATCCAGTTCTACAAACTGTATCAGGTTTGCTTATTAAAGGATATGAAACCCAAAATATTTCTCTCATTATTCAGAGATCGAATACAATTTTAAATAACTTGACAATTTACTTATGTTATCTAATTTGTTTCATTCATTCATTAGATACCCCTTGTTGAAGAAATATCAATGCACATGCGTGAGCCAATCAAACAAGGCATCTATGCAGCCACCAATCAGCAGCTACTGAGCCTATCTAGATATGCATTTCAACAGAGGATGTCAAGAGAATGCAAATTAGATAATTAAAGTAAATTGAAAAGTTGTTAAAAATTGCATGCTCTTTGTAAATCATTAAAAAAATATTTGGGTTTCATGTCCCTTTAAAGGGAGAGTGTACTGTAAAATGTTCTCGCCTTTAATTTCTCATTTTTCCTGGAATGTATTATATTGATTATATTTATTTTGGCATTTGAAATAGCTACTTTTGCCTGAGGTATCCCTACCATTGGGAGGTAGGACAGATAAATAATAAAATGCTAATTTACAATAGTTCTCTTTGGAGGTAGGATGTTCAAGATTGTCAGGTCTGCGAGAAATGATCATTTCAGTCTTGCAATTCGTCTTTCAGGGCGAAATGTTATAAAAAGTGGGTTGTCTTTCTCTGACGAGTGACCATGTGTATTCCATTGGATAGTATAGGGCTTGCTACCACTTCATCAATCTGATCAATGAATGCAGATCTCGGCAGTGTGGAGGAGACTTGTTTACACAACTAATACCGTGTGTTCAGTAAATAAAAAAAGTTTCAGTGCACATTCAGTAGTTTCTTACAATTGCTAATCTCGCCACTGAAAGGTCGGCAAGACAGGTATGTGTGAAAAAGGTTCACCTATTAGAACTTTAGAAATTCCAGGCGATGTTTCCCTATTATAACATAGGTTACTCCTATGGAACCCCTATATATTCACTATGTATGAGATATCCATTGTTAATAAAGAACAAAAAACAAAACAAAAAAAAACCCTTAATAATAAGCCTACATTATCTTGGGGATTGTGGGTATATTATGCATGCGTGTATATGGTTTGTTTTATGAATTATATTGTAAAATAATATATTATGTGTTTATAGTAAATTTATCTTAAACAAAACATGTTTGTAACCATTCTGCTTCACAATAGTGTGTTTTTTAAACATTGCACTATGTAAAACATTTAAAAAAATAAACAGCTTTTTAAACATTGTATTTGTATAGCCGCTGAAAGTTTTTACTGTACGTGTTTAGTTTTAATATAATGATCTTGCTGTACCAAATAACACAATATTATACAAAATCCCTTTTAGTACAGTGTGAAATTACTTTGGAATATTACTTTGTTATTAAACCAGTTTTTCTGCCATCATTCTAACAATTTGGAAAGATTATAATCAACCTCAATGTTTGATTTCCATTGTAAAAAGAGAGTCACAAGTGTGTTCATTTGTTATATCTGCAAAAGGTGGCTACTTTAAAGTAAAACATTAAGCTAGCATTTTATTTTGATTTCTTTCTTTTTTGTATCTACAATTGTTTAATTGTTCTGTGTTTTAATTTCAAAGTACAGGCAGGCATTAAATGGACATAAAACCCAATTTGTTCTGTCATTATTTTAATATAGCATGTGTTTTAAAACGGTTTTCAGATTTTTTTTCTATTTTCAAATTTGCTTCATTCTCTTGGTATCCTTTATTAAAGGAGCAGCATTGCACGACTGTGAGCTAGCTGAACATGCCTACATAGGTATTCTTTTCAACTAAGGATACAAAGAGACCTAAGCAAATTAGAAAGTTGTTTAAAATTACATTTTTTCTTTAAACTATGATTTGTGTGTTGAGATATATATATATATATATATATATATATACACACACATCTACATACACACACACACACATATATATATATATATATATATATATATATATATACATACACACACACACACATATCATAGTTAAATTTCCCAAAAAAAGGGATAATGATGGCCTTTGGTAACAGTTATTTTGCCTAAAAAGAAAACTAAACCGGCATTATCATTACCATCTTTATTTGTAATGTGCCAACAGATTCTGCAGCGCTATACAGTGGGCTGACAATAAATAATGACAAGACAGGGGCAGAAGAATTATAGGGCCTTTCTCTATAGGGAATTTACACTAGTAGTCAGAGACAAAAGGTGGTCAATTAAAGTGACCATGGAATGTTTTACACTAACCAGCATAACTATTGTGGCGATCAATCGCGTTGGCTCAAACATCCGTTTCAGTTGCTTCAAAGGTCCCATAAGGAAACAAGTGCTTTAAAAAAAAAAAATGTAGGTTTATAGTTTATTCTAATTTGAATTGTTTAATAAATGTTAATCTAGTAGTGTTAAAACAAATAATGAATGTATATATATATATATATATATATATATTAATAGGCTCTAAATAAATAATCAAATACTAACTGTGTAATGCATTACTCATTACATAAAAAGAAAAATTACTTACATTCTTTACATAGTTTCTTTTCCTTCTGTAGCTTTGTTAGCAAACACACACACATAACTTTCCCCATCACAAAGCTCTATATGAGGGATTTTAATTTTCATTGGACACACACTCATTAATCTCTAGTTTTGACAGATCTACATGGGAGGCATAATCCAAATTGTTCAACAAGAATCAATAACAAAGTACGGAATCTGATTTATATTGGAATGGTGATGGAATCACACAAACCTTCAGTTTAGGCTAAGATTATTGGCGCTCTAAGCATCCTTAAAGGGATAGAAATGTCAAAATTGGAATGTACGTGGGTGCATTACAATACTGAATAGAAACATTTTTACAATATACTTCCATTGGCAAAAAAAATTCTAGTAAAAGTAATCACTGTTTTTCATTAGCATATGCACATGTAAGTGCCCCATGCACCAGCATTCAAAAAGGGATAGGAAGGGAGGAGGACAAAATTGCTGGGTCTGGCAGCTGTGCAGATGTTGCATGTTGCTGCTAAACTGCACACCACCAATGGGACAGGTGCAACTGTGACCACTGAACTACCCCCAAGACATTAGAGCACATTATAAAGGGCCATAATACCCAAATGTTGAAACACTTGAAAGTGATGCAGCATAGCTGTAAAAAGCTGAAAATATCACCTGAACATCTCTATGTAAAAAAGAAAGATATTTTACCTCAAAAGTTCCTCAGTAGCCACATCCCATTGTAAAGGACTTCTAAGCAGCAAATTATTATTATTATTATCGGTTATTTGTAGAGCGCCAACAGATTCCGCAGCGCTAATCAGTATGTCTGTCCCGGGACAGCGGAAGGAGTGAGCTTTCTTGCACACTCATCTTATCAGTGTAAGGAAGTTTACTATGAAATCTCATGAGAGTTAAGTGAAATCTCATGAGATCACAGTAAAAGAGTTCATGACCTCAGCACTGTTGATGCTGATTGGCTGCTGTTCATTTCTTCATTTTTTTAATTTTTTTACCTGCAGCTGGGCAACAGCGGAGTATAACTTTTTACACATAACTTAATCTGCTGAGCTGAGGAGATTGTGAGGTAAAATATCTTCCTTTTTTACATAGAGATGCTCAGGTGATATTTTCCTGTCAGCTTTTTACAGTTATACTGCATCAGTTTTAAGTGATTTAGCATATGAGTAATTTGTCCCTTTAACTAGGGATTATGGTGCCCAGTATTTGTCTATTCCTGATAGAATAGTTAAAGACTTTATGCCACAAAAATGTAAACATACCTGGCTAATGCCGCAATGTTTCCTATTGTATAGAATACTGCAAAAAGTTTTGTTCCATTAGGAAGCCACAGGAATATGCTCCCCTGTAGGAAAAAAAACAACAACATAGGTTTGACAATTTATGGAGATTGAACAAAATTTCCCCAAATTTTAAGACAGATGAATAATGTCCAGCTAAATATATGGCAATCTTTTCTTTTTTTCCAAAACTTCCTTGCAGATTGTTTAAATGTCCTTTTTGAGTTTTCCAAAACCTTAAATTTAAATACACCCACTTGTAATTACAAGAGTTTTGCAAAGTCCTCCAATAAATTAACATACAGAGAATGAGTGTTGCAAAAAGATTACCGCCTTGTTTGCTGCACCTGTTTTGGATAAACACACCCACCATTTTGCCATATTTGGAAGAGCCAATCAACACTGGCTACTGCAGTAGACCAGGCTTGACACTGACATTTTGTTAGAGAACAATAAATGTTGCAATTGCTTTTCAAAGGCCAAACTCCTCTCACCACTTGCCTTATTTGGAAGATGCAATCTTGCCTTTTAACTGCAGTTAAGAATTCTTGACCCTGCCATTTTGATAGTGAAAAACACATTGTTTTGAAGTATCTTATATCAACCCCCGACTGAGTTCATTTAGGGACAGATATGTGTCAAGGATAGGCGTGTGAAGTCTGTAGAGTGCACTTCCGATTCTCAAAATTGGCAAACCCACAGTTAAATTACAAGAAAAGCAGGCACAAATAAATCATAATAAACAACAATACACATATTGCTTTTTTACTATGCACACTCAAGCATTTTATATTACAGTCTCAAAGTGTTTCATGCCATTTTAAATAATCTACAGATTTATGCAAAGTTTTATATTAAATTCATGGATGGCAGAAAAAATAAATAATATATATATATCATTTATATTTTACACACCATCTTTGCAGGTTAAGTATGCTTACTTCCAAATTATAACTCATTAGGAATGACATTTTCTCTTTAAGAGCAAATCTTTGTGTTCTCCCAAGACATAAATGACTGAGTTACGCTGCTATGATTAGTTTCTAAAGTAAGTCAGTGCTGCCACACTGTGGATGTTTTTCAATATACTTATGTATAAATCAAGCAGCAACATGAGATTTTAGGACTGAACTAAAATACGATTTAATTACAGTAATAATACTGCTACTACTAATAATAAAAATTGGAATACAATAAGCATACAAAACATAATAGTAGGATAAAAAAATAAAGGCTACTTTTTAAATAGAAGCATTTTTGCAATACATTTCCATTAGCAAAAAAAGCTTCTATTAAAAGTTATTGCTGATTACAGTTTCAACCGCATAGCATATGTATATATGCGGTTGAAACTGTAATCAGCAATAACTTTTAATAGAAGCTTTGTGTTTCCCAACCGCGGTCCTCAAGTACCCCCAACAGGCCTGGTTTTCATTATAGCTGAACCAGTGCACAGGTGAAGTAATCAGCTGATCACTAGTAACCAACCTGCTCTCATCCATCAGATGATTATTTCACCTGTGCTCTAGTTCAGCTATAATGAAAACCAGGACTGTTGGGGGTACTTGAGGACCATGGTTGGGATCAGGATTCAAATAATGTGCCTGGTCAGAGACAGACTTAACTGATCAAGAGACAGCACAGAACAAAAACAAAATTTATGCTTACCTGATAAATTTCTTTCTCTTGTGGTGTATCCAGTCCACGGGTTCATCCATTACTTGTGGGATATTCTCCTTCCCAACAGGAAGTTGCAAGAGGACACCCACAGCAGAGCTGTCTATATAGCTCCTCCACTAACCCCCACCTCCAGTCATTCGACCGAAGACAAGTAAGAAAAAGGAGAAACTATAGGGTGCAGTGGTGACTGTAGTTTAAAAAATAAAAACACCTGCCTTAAAGTGACAGGGCGGGCCGTGGACTGGATACACCACAAGAGAAAGAAATTTATCAGGTAAGCATAAATATTGTTTTCTCTTGTAAGGTGTATCCAGTCCACGGGTTCATCCATTACTTGTGGGATACCAATACCAAAGCTTTAGGACACGGATGAAGGGAGGGACAAGGCAGGCACTTAAACGGAAGGCACCACTGCCTGTAAGACCTTTCTCCCAAAAATAGCCTCAGAGGAAGCAAAAGTATCAAATTTGTAGAATTTAGAAAAAGTATGAAGCGAAGACCAAGTCGCCGCCTTACAAATCTGTTCAACAGAGGCCTCATGTTTAAAAGCCCATGTGGAAGCTACTGCTCTAGTAGAATGAGCTGTGATTCTTTCAGAAGGCTGCTGGCCAGCAGTCTCATAAGCTAAACGGATTATGCTTCTCAGCCAAAAAGAAAGAGAAGTTGCCGAAGTCTTTTGGTCTCTTCTCTTTCCAGAGTAGACAACAAACAATGCAGATGTTTGACGAAAATCCTTAGTAGCTTGTAAATAAAACTTTAAAGCACAAACCACGTCAAGATTGTGCAACAGACATTCCTTCTTTGAAGAAGGATTAGGACACAATGACGGAACAACAATTTCCTGATTGATATTCCTATTAGATACTACCTTAGGAAGAAAACCAGGTTTGGTATGCAAAACTACCTTATCTGCATGGAAGATCAGATAAGGGGAATCACACTGTAAGGCAGATAACTCTGAAACTCTTCGAGCCGAAGAGATAGCTACTAAAAACAGAACTTTCCAAGATAAAAGCTTGATATCTATGGAATGTAAGGGTTCAAACGGAACCCCTTGAAGAACTAAATTTAAACTCCCTGGCGGAGCAACAGGTTTAAACACAGGCCCGATTCTAACCAAAGCCTGACAAAACGCCTGAACGTCTAGAACATCAGCCAGACGCTTGTGCAAAAGAATAGACAGAGCAGAAATCTGTCCCTTTAAGGAACTAGCCGATAATCCCTTTTCCAATCCTTCTTGGAGAAAGGATAGAATCCTAGGAATCCTGACCTTACTCCACGAGTAACCCTTGGATTCACACCAATGAAGATATTTACACCATATCTTATGATAGATTTTCCTGGTGACAGGCTTTCTAGCCTGAATCAAGGTATCAATGACCGACTCGGAGAAACCACGTCTTGATAAAATCAAGCGTTCAATCTCCAAGCAGTCAGACGCAGAGAAATTAGATTTGGATGTTTGCATGGACCTTGGAGTAGAAGGTCCTGCCTCAGCGGCAGAATCCATGGTGGAGAGGATGATATGTCCACCAGATCCGCATACCAAGTCCTGCGTGGCCACGCAGGCGCTATCAAAATCACCGAAGCTCTCTCCTGCTTGATCTTGGCAATCAGATGAGGGAGGAGAGGAAACGGTGGAAACACATAAGCCAGTCTGAAGGACCAGGGCACTGCTAGAGCATCTATCAGCGCTGCCTGGGGATCCCTTGACCTGGACCCGTAACAAGGAAGCTTGGCGTTCTGACGAGATGCCATCAGATCCAGTTCTGGTTTGCCCCATAGTTGAATCAGCTGGGCAAATACCTCCGGATGGAGCTCCCACTCCCCCGGATGAAAAGTCTGCCGACTTAGAAAATCCGCCTCCCAGTTCTCTACTCCTGGGATATGGATAGCTGAGAGATGGCAAGAGTGAACCTCTGCCCATAGAATTATCTTGGAAACCTCCATCATTGCCAGGGGACTCCTTGTTCCCCCCTGATGGTTGATATAGGCTACAGTCATGATATTGTCCGACTGAAATCTGATGAACTTGGCCGCAGCTAGTTGAGGCCAAGCCTGAAGAGCATTGAATATCGCTCTTAGTTCCAGAATGTTTATCGGAAGGAGGGCTTCCTCCTGAGTCCACGAACCCTGAGCCTTCAGGGAGTTCCAGACTGCGCCACAGCCCAGAAGGCTGGCATCTGTCGTCACTATAGTCCACTCTGGCCTGCGGAAACTCATTCCCCTGGACAGATGGACCCGAGATAACCACCAGAGAAGAGAATCCCTGGTCTCTTGATCCAGATTTAACAGAGGAGACAAATCTGTGTAGTCCCCATTCCACTGGTTGAGGATGCAAAGTTGCAGTGGTCTGAGATGTAGGCGGGCAAATGTTACTATGTCCATTGCCGCTACCATTAGGCCGATCATTTCCATACACTGAGCCACTGACGGCCGAGAAGTGGAATGAAGAGCACTGCAGTTAGTTAGAAGCTTTGATATCCTGACTTCTGTCAGAAAAATTTTCATTTCTACTGAATCTATCAGAGTTCCTAGGAAGGAAACTCTTGTGAGAGGAGAGAGAGAACTCTTTTCTATGTTCACTTTCCACCCGTGAGACCTCAGAAAGGCCAGAACAATGTCCGTATGGGACTTGGTGATTTGAAAAGTCGACGCCTGAATCAGAATGTCGTCTAGGTAAGGGGCTACCGCTATGCCCCACGGCCTTAGAACCGCCAGAAGGGACCCTAGAACCTTCGTAAAGATTCTTGGTGCCGTGGCTAACCCGAAGGGAAGAGCCACAAACTGGTAATGCCTGTCTAGGAAGGCAAACCTGAGGAACTGATGATGATCTCTGTGAATCGGAATGTGGAGATAAGCATCCTTTAAGTCCACGGTAGTCATATATTGACCCTCCTGGATCATAGGGAGGATGGTTCGGATTGTCTCCATCTTGAAGGATGGGACCCTGAGAAATTTGTTTAGGATCTTGAGATCCAAGATAGGTCTGAAAGTTCCCTCTTTTTTGGGAACTATAAACAGGTTTGAGTAGAAACCCAGCCCCTGTTCCTCTCTTGGAACTAGGTGGATCACTCCCATAACCAGTAGTTCTTGAACGCAATGTAAGAATGCCTCTCTCTTTATCTGGTTTACAGATGGTTGTGAGAGATGAAATCTCCCCTTTGGAGATGAACCTTTGAATTCCAGAAGATATCCCTGGGAAACAATCTCTAGTGCCCAGGGATCCTGGACGTCTCTTGCCCAAGCCTGGACGAAGAGGGAAAGTCTGCCCCCGACTAGATCCGGTCCCGGATCGGGGGCTACTCCTTCATGCTATCTTAGAGGCAGCTGCAGGTTTCTTGGCCTGCTTCCCCTTGTTCCAAGCCTGGTTAGGTCTCCAGACTGGTTTGGACTGGGCAAAATTTCCCTCTTGTTTTGCATTAGAGGAAACTGAAGCTGTGCCACTCTTGAAGTTTCGAAAGGAACGAAAATTATTCTGTTTGGTCCTTAAATTATTGGACCTATCCTGAGGAAGGGCGTGACCTTTTCCTCCAGTAATATCAGAAATGATCTCCTTCAGACCAGGCCCGAATAGGGTCTGTCCCTTGAAGGGGATGTTAAGAAGCTTAGACTTTGAAGTAACGTCTGCTGACCAGGACTTAAGCCATAGCGCCCTACGCGCCAAAATGGCAAAACCTGAATTCTTAGCCGTTAGCTTGGTTAAATGAAAAACGGCGTCAGAAATAAAGGAATTAGCCAACTTAAGAGCTTTAATCCTGTCTAGAATATCGTCTAACGGGGTCTCCACCTGTGGAGCCTCCTCAAGGGACTCGAACCAAAAAAACGCTGCAGCAGTAACTGGGGCAATGCATGCAAGAGGCTGGAGAATAAAACCTTGATGTATAAAAATTTTCTTAAGGAGACCCTCCAATTTTTTATCCATAGGATCTAGGAAAGCACAACTGTCCTAGACGGGGATAGTTGTACGCTTAGCTAGGGTAGAGACTGCTCCCTCCACCTTAGGGACCGTCTGCCACGAGTCCCGTATGGCGGCATCTATGGGAAACATCTTTTTGAAAGCAGGAGGGGGAGAGAATGGCACACCTGGTCTATCCCATTCCTTAGTAATAATTTCCGAAAACTTCTTAGGGACTGGAAAAACATCAGTGTAAACAGGCACTGCAAAGTATTTGTCCATTTTACACAATTTCTCTGGAACCACAATGGGGTCACAGTCATCCAGAGCAATAAGCGGAGGTGTTAAAGCTTAAATTTAAACGCTGTCATTTCAGAATCAGACTGAAGAAACGCCTTCCCTTAGTCTGAAATGTCACCCACAGATAGAAGCTCACCTGCCTCTGCTTCTGAGTATTGTGAGGGTATATCGGACACAGGCATTAAAGCGTCAAAAAAGCTCTGTATTAGTTCTAGCCCCAGAGCTGTCTCGCTTTCCTTGTAACCCTGGCAGTTTGGACAATACCTCTGAGAGGGTAGCATTCATAACTGCCGCCATGTCCTGTAAGGTAAAAGAATTAGACGCGCTAGATGTACTTGGCGTCACTTGAGCGGGAGTTATATGTTCTGACACATGGGGAGAGCTGGATGGCATAATCTCCCTTTTTTCAGTAAGAGAATCCCCTGGAGATAAATCTTTAAGCGCCATAATATGGTCTTTATAGTTTATAGAAATTTCAGTACATTTGGTACACATTCTAAGAGGGGGTTCCACAATGGCTTCCAAACATATTGAACAAGGAGTTTCCTCTATGTCAGACATGTTTAACAAACTAGTAATGAGACAAGCAAGCTTGGAAAACACTTTAATAAAGGTGAAACAGCAATTAAACAAAAACGTCACTGTTCCTTTAAGAGAAAAAAACTAGCACTTAAACTGCAAAACAGTGTAAAAATATAGTAAAGTCTTTGAAATTTTTACAGTGTGTGTAACGGACTAAAGCAGCATTGCACCCACTTGCAAATGGATGATTAACCCCTTAGGTCCCAAACCCGGATTGAAAAACGTTAAAAAACGATAAAAGACAGTTGAGCACCTTGCCACAGCTCTGCTGAGGCTCCTACCTGCCCTCAAATACGCTTTTGTGCAGAAATAAACCCTTTGTAATGGTCCTCAGATGCCAGAGGACTGCTCTAGGGAAGCTGGATGTCTCAGTCTGAATTAAAACTGCGCATCTAGAGCGCTAAAATAGGCCCCTCCCACCATGTACTGGATGTCAGAGGGGCCTTAAGAAAATACTCCTAGGAGTATCTGACTAGCCATGTGGAAACTAGGCCCCAAATAAAGACTTCTCTCTCAGAGAAAAAACGTCCTATTTATGAAATCATGTAAACGTTTTGTCACTAAGTAATATGAGTATTAACATGAGTATTACCCTGTTTTGTAAGCATGATCCCAGTCGCTGTTAAATCACTGCATCAGGCTTACCTCAAATACACAAGGCTCTGTCAGCATTTTCTAGAACTTTTTCATCTCTCTAGAAATAAAAATACTAAACATACCTCAAAGCAGGTAATCTGCAGACCGTTCCCCCAACTGAAGTTTTCCCATACTCTTCAGTTATGTGTGAGAACAGCAATGGACCTTAATTACAAACCGCTAAGATGATCAAACCTCCAGGCAGAATTCTTCTTCTAATTTCTGCTTGAGAGTTAAACAGTACAACGCCGGTACCGTTTAAAAATAACAAACTCTTGATTGAAGGTAAAACTACACTAAGTCACCACATATCTCTTGATACTTCCTATCTTGTCGAGAGTTGCAAGAGAATGACTGGAGGTGGGGTTTAGGGGAGGAGCTACATAGACAGCTCTGCTGTGGGTGTCCTCTTGCAACTTCCTGTTGGGAAGGAGAATATCCCACAAGTAATGGATGAACCCGTGGACTGGATACACCTTACAAGAGAAATCTGTTTTTGTGTTTACTTTTTTGGAAGGTGGGTGTCATGCTGTGCCGCTCTAGCCGTTGCTAGGGGCGCGGCGTCTCCTTCCCTGCTCGTTGCCAAGGGCGGTGTCGGCTCAGGATGCGTGCGGTGCTGACGTCATCGCCGCACGCTCCTGATGCCGGTCGGAGCTCAGTGGCGCGAATCCTGCGCCTATTTAAATGTTACACTGAAGATCTGTCACTGCCCAAGTAAAGGTGTTACTTTGTGTGCTCCTGGGTGTGACAGATCGTTCTTTCTAACTGCCTATTATTGATTATTGTTGCTGAACCTGCCTGTCTGACTACTCTACCTGCCTTAACCCTTAATCTGCTGGACTGCTTTGCTGTTGCCAAACCCTGCCTGCCTGACCATTCTGGTGGTTTATCCTTGGACTGATTTGCTGTTGCCAAACCCTGCCTGCCTGACCATTCTAGTGGTTTATCCTTGGACTGCTTTACGGTTGCCAAACCCTGCCTGCCTGACCATTCTAATGGTGTGCCCTAGGACTGCTTTGCTGTTGCCGCTGGGGACCTGCCTGTGGTGAGTGCCGCCTTCCTGATCTCACTAACTTTCTCTGCTCTGGGATATTCCCTATCATTTCGGCTCGACGCTGGGATAACAAGACTACTGGCCGAGTTTGGTCTGATAGAGGAGTATCCCACGAGCGTTACCGTGGGGGTGGTAAATTCAAACATCAGGAACATTATATTTTTTTTAAAGTACAGTATTTACATTACATTTTTCTTACATAAATGCAGCATATATTGTGGGAGTATATTTGTTGTTATAATCCAGGTGTTTCAAGTGGAGGGAAAAAAGTGTAACAGTATTTTTTTAACATATACCTAGCATTTCTCAGCATTTCCCCACCACCAAGCAAGTGAATCCCTTGTTTTAACCAAGAATCTAAAGTAATTGCAGTAGCCTTTTGTCTTCAACGAGGACCAGAAAAATGGATAAGTAGACTGGAATTCTGTCTGAAATCTTTACTAGCCTGTAAATAAAACTTTAAGGCCCTGATCACATCTGGATTGTGAAGAATTCTCTCAGAATTTGGGAGATTAGGACACAAAGAAGGAACCACCTGATTTATATTTTCTGAAGAAACAACCTTTTGCAAAAATGAAAATTGGCTACGCAAAACAGCCTTATCTGTATGAACAATCAGAAAAGGAGATTTACATAATAAAAGCTGACAACTCCCCTAGACTAAGAGATTGCTAAAAGAAAAATAACTTTTCAAGACAGATTTACTTGCCTGTTGAAGAGTATCAGCTGCTGTATCTGAAAACCCCCTGTGCTTAAAAATGAAACATTCAACCTCCACGCTGTCATATTTAGAGGTTTTAATTCTTGGTTGAATAGTAGACCTTGAGAGAAAAAGGTTCCTGCATTGAGAAAGAAACCATGGAGGAGAACTGGACATCTGAATCAGATCTGCCTATCAGGTGCTGTGGGGCCAGGCAGGAGCGATCAGAATGACAGAGGCATTCTCTTGCTTGATTTGAAATACAATCCTGGGAATGAGAGAAAATGTATGTAATACACAGACTAGATGAAAGATCCATGGACACACTAGCGCATCAACTAGTTCTTCTCTTGGATCCCTGGATCTGGCACAGTATCTGGGAAGCTTCAAATTGAGACAAGCGGCCATCAGGTGTATTTCTGAAAGGCCCCACTTGGAGACAAGCTGAAAGAATACCTCCTGATTGAGAGACCATTTCCCTGAGTGTAGGGACTGATGACTGAGATAGTCAGCTTCCCAATTCTTTAACCCCGGAATGTGAATCGCTGACAGAGTACAATAGATGTTTTTCTGCCCACAACAAAATCTGAGATATTTCTATCATTGCTAAAGGACTTTGAGTACCACCCTGATGATTTATGTATGCCACAGCAGCAATCTTGTCTAACTCCAATGGAATATACTTTTCTTGTTTCAGGAGTGGCCACAATTAGAAAGCCAGATGAAGTAACCTTGCCTCCTGAAGAGATCAAACTCCTTGCGCTGTCTGAGCTCCCCCAAATCTGGCCCCAGCCCGAAAGACTGACGTCTGTCAGAAATTAAGCCCCAAAGAATGATTGATTGTCTTACTGAGGAATCAAATCTGTTTTTGTCCTCTAATTTAGCATAGACAGCTGAAGAGGATGTAAGTGAAAATGGGCAAAAGGAACTGCATCTGAAGCTGCCACCATCAGACCAATTACCTCCATACATAGAGCTACTGTTGGTAAAGTAGATTGCGGTAGACTGGTGCATGCCCTTTGAAGCTTCAACCACCACAATTCTATTAGTAACGCGCACATGGAAACATAATCTATGAACACCCGCAGAAAACAAACTTTGGTACTGAAGGATAACGAATGCTTTGAGACATTTATCTTCCATCCGTGATGTTGTAAGAATGCAAGTCTAGGAGTGTGAGAAATCGCTATAGCCAGAGATGGCGTCTGGACAATAATGTCATCCAGGTAAGGGGCTACAAAGATACTTTGAGTTTTGATAACAGCAAGCAATGTATCCAGAACCTTCATAAATATGTTGGGAATGGTAAGTCCATGGCTTCATTCATTCATTACTTTTGGGAAATATATACCCAAGCTTTAGAGGACACTGAATGAAACCGGGAGGGTAAAAAGGCGGACCCTAAAAAAGTGTGTAAGGAGGACCAGGTAGCCCCCTTACAAATCTGCTCCATAGAGGCCTCATTTTTGAAGGCCCAAGACAAAGCCACAGCTCTAGTTGAATGAGCCGTGATCCTCTGAGGAGGCTTATGTCCCGCTGTTTCATAGGCCAAGTGAATCAAGCTCAACCAAAAGGACAAAGAAGTAGAAGAGGCCCTCTGCCCCTTGCGCTTCCCGAAATACACCACAAAAAGAGATGTAGACTGTCTGAAATCCTTCGTAGCCTGTAAATAGAACAGATAGGGACAGATGCTCCGAACGGATCCACCATGATAGGGACTCCTGGTCCGTGCATCCATGGATATCCGGTGTGATAGATCTGAATGATCCCTGTTCCACTGATTCAACATGCACAATTGAAGAGGTCTGAGATGGGACCTGGCGAAAGGGATAACGTCTATGCTGGAAATCATGAGCCCGATCATCTCCATACACTGAGCCACCGAAGAGCTTGATTAAGACCGAAGGGCAAGACAGGTGGAAGCAATCTTCCTGCGTCGTTGATCTGTGAGAAATATTTTCATGGACATAGAGTCTATTATCGAGCCCAGGAACTCCACCCTGTTGCTGGGAATCAGGGAGCTCTTGCCTGAGTTTATCTTCCAACTGTGGTATTGGAGCAAAAGAAGAGCCCTCGAGTGATCCTCTGCGAGACTGAACGACGGCGCCTGGACTAGGATGTCGTCCAGATAGGGCACCACAGCAATGCCTCTGGATCTGGCCACTGCAAGAAGCGCCCCCAGAACCTTTGTAAAGACGCTCGGGGCCGTCGCCAGGCCGAAGGGAAGGGCCACAAACTGGAAGTGTTGCTCCAGAAACGCAAATCTTAGGAACTTGAAGTGGTCCCTGTGAATTGGAACATGAAGGTAAGCATCCTTCAAGTCTATTGTCGTCATGAACTACCTCTCTTGGACTAGGGGCAGAATAGATCTGATCGTTTTCATTTTGAACGATGGAACAGCCAGAAACTTGTTTAAACACTTTAGGTTCAGAATCGGGCGGAACGTGCCATCCTTCTTTGGAACAACAAAAAGATTTGAATAGTACCCTAGACCCCTTTCTGCTTGGGGTACTGGTACGTTAACACCTAGAGAGGAGAGATCCCTCACACATTCTAGAAAGGCCGCTCTCTTTTCCGGTCTTGAAGACAGGTTTGACAGAAGGAATCTGCCCCTGGGCAGATGGGACCTGAATCCTATCCTGTAACCCTGGGCGACAACCTCCAGAACCCAACGGTCCTGACCGTCCTGCAACCAGGCTTCGGAGAAGAGACACAATTTTCCCCCTACTTGATCCAGGGACAATTTGCCCCCTACTGCCCCTTCATGCCGATTTTGTCTCGGCAGGCTTCTTGTTCTGCTTTGACTTGTTCCAAGACTGAGCAGGCTTCCAAGTTCCCTTGGACTGATCCGCTTTCGTGGCGGGCTGCTGGTGCTGGGCCTTGTCCGCACGAAAGGGACGAGAAGTAGATCCTTTAGACTTAGCCTTCTTATCCTGCAGTTGGAAAGCTCCCTTGCATCCCGTAACCGTGGATATGATCGAATCCAATCCTGGACCGAACAGAATCTTTCCTTGAAAAGGCAGGGGCAACAGCCTCGACTTAGAGATCATGTCCGCAGACCAAGACTTTAGCCACAGAGCCCTGCAAGCTAAAAGGCTTAGCCTGAAACCTTTGCGTTCAGGCAAATAATTTGCATATTGGCGTCACAAATAAAAGAATTGGCGACCTTCAACGCCTTAATCTTATCCTGTATTTCGTTGATGGAAGTCTCCGTCTTGACCATATCACACAGGGATTCACACTAATATGTTGCAGCTCCGGAAACCGCGGCTACAGTTGCTGCCGGTTGAAAAACAAACCCCGTGTGTTGAAACATTTTCCTTAACATGTTTTCCAACTTTTTATCCATGGACTCTTTAAACGACGAACTATCCTCAAGAGGAATAGTCGTCCGCTTTGCGAGCATAGAGATGGCACCATCCACCTTAGGGACAGTCCCCCACAGCTCGAGCTGAGAGTTTGGAACGGGGAACAGTTTCTTAAAGGAAGAAGAAGGGGAAAAGGAAGAACCTAATCACTCCCATTCATTCTTAATAATATTAGCCATCTTAAAAGGAACCAGGAAGGTCTAAGGCACCACCCTGTCCTCGTATACCTTATCAAGCTTAGGAATCAAAGGTTGCTCCGGAAGCTTTGGTTCCGGGACCTCCAGAGTAGCAAGAACTTGCTTCAGCAAAAAAGCGCAAATTCTCCATCCTAAACCTAAACTCAGGATCCTCTGCAGCTGGAGGATGAGATAACACGGACTCCGACCCAGAAGGAGCCTCCTCCGAAGATATTTCCATAGGCGTATCATGGCGCCTATGGAAATATCTTCGGATGAGGCTCCATAGGCGTAGACAACGCCTGGGCCGGGCCGCCATGATACGCCCTACTTTTGCGCTTAGCAGAACGTGGTAAGGCATGGATAATTTTTAATACCGCCATTTACCGTTGATCCGCAAAATCTGACGGCCAACGAATCTCTCCCATAGGAGTAATGGTTGGACCCTGAGGCTCTGCATGTGCACCCGGAGATGAAAGAAGGGAACACACCTTACGGGACGGGGACCCCTCCGAGGTGGATGACTCAGTAGTACTAGACACCCCATTAGTTTTAGATGTCACAACTTTATCAAGGCATGTGGAACATAGTTGACCAGGCTGATCTACAAGAACCTCCTCACAAACACAGGAATGAGACTTTGATGCGTTAGAGGGTACTAGAGGGTAGCTCCATAGCTTGCTCCGTTATTATGGACTAGTCTAGCTTAAAAAACAGGCACTTTTATACCTCCAATGGCTGGGGCACTCACCACCTCCTATGACCCGGATTACAGAAACTGCTTCGTCTCCTATGCCGCTGATCAACAGAGGTAGTGAAACTCACGCCCGGTCACCTGGGATGCCTCGCAGGACCGCCCCTGCCCTAAGGATAACACACGCCAAAATCGGCCATGCAAATACTCCCGAAAGTCAATCTGAAGTTTGACCATTGCCAGAGCCACATCTCACACATAAACGCAGCGATAACACAATAAACACTATTATGTATAACCCCCCCTGTTAAATAATCCCCGCACTAGGAATATTAACCCTTGATTCCATAAGATAAAAGGCGCCACACTGTGACCCTGTCTTCTGTGTTATCATTATGTATAAAAAATGAAACAATCTTACCAGAATCAATGTCATGGAACAGGAACACGGCCCTTCAAGTGTGACAGGTGGAAGCATCGCTCCTGACATGGACTTGAGTGCAGAAAGCAGGCAGCGAAACTTGTCAACGCTGATTGCTTGTGGAGCTGTTAATATGAGTCGGGATGGTTTCACAGAAAGACTCTCCCTGCATCTCCGGAATCTAACTTTTAGCTAGGCTCTCACTGAGAGGCTGACAGGACCACTTAAAACTCCAGTCCCATTCTGAAGAGTACTTCTGTCCATAAGAGACTACTCCGATTCTTCTGCACTTCTCTGCCATCCTCCTGTGACGAAAGGCAAAGAATGACTGGGGGATGAGGGGAATGGGGGAGGTATTTAAGCCTTTGGCTGGGGTGTCTTTGCCTCCTCCTGGTGGTCAGGTTCTTATTTCCCAAAAGTAATGAATGAAGCCGTGGACTCTCCTCCCCTTTAGATGGAAAAAATTCTCTAATTTGTGATCCATAGGATCTCTGTATGAGGTACTGTCCTGTAAAGGGATAGCAGTAAACTTAAAGAATGTGGATATTGCACCATCAACCTTAGGTATAGATTTCCATATCCAAATTCTGTTCTGGCAAGGGATACATCTATTTAAACCTAAATGACCGAGCAAAGGGAATACCAATATTTTCAATTCCCTAGAAATGAATGGTTTACAGGCTTCTTCTCAGTAAGACCAAGGTTTTAAGGACCTCATGCAGTAAGAAACGTAGATGCTCTACTTTAAATATAAAGGAGTTATCCAAATCCAAGAACATTGATCATCTGAAGATATTTCAGACATAGACTCCAGCAAAATGTCAGGATTTTCCACAAGATTTGTGTTTGCACTTACTTGATGGCAGAATTGTCGTAAAAATTTCCACTACAGTAGAACGCAGATTATTCTTAAACTCAGGAGAAAAACCCATAGTACCTCCCTGTGAAATATACACAGGTGGAGTACAAACAATTTTTTGTAGTAAAAAAATGTAGCAGGCTGACCCAAATGCATGAGATGTTACACACATACAACTGTGCTGGAGGACAAACTGGGACAGATTTGCAAGTTAAACACACATTCTGAGGAAAAGGAACCAGGAAGGTCTAAGGCGTTACCCTGTCCTCGTATACCTTATCAAGCTTAGGAATCAAAGGTTGCTCCGGAAGCTTTGGTTCCGGGACCTCCAGAGTAGCAAGAACTTGCTTCAGCAAAAAGCGCAAATTCTCCATCCTAAACCTAAACTCAGGATCCTCTGCAGCTGGAGGATGAGATAACACGGACTCCGACCCAGAAGGAGCCTCCTCCGAAGATATTTCCATAGGCGTATCATGGCGCCTATGGAAATATCTTTGGATGAGGCTCCATAGGTGTAGACAACGCCTGGGCCGGGCCGCCAAGATACGCCCTACTCTTGCGCTTAGCAGAACGTGGTAAGGCATGGATAATTTTTAATACCGCCATTTACCGTTGATCCGCAAAATCTGACGGCCAACGAATCTCTCCCGTAGGAGTAATGGTTGGACCCTGAGGCTCTGCATGTGCACTCGGAGATGAAAGTAGGGAACACACCTTACGGGATGGGGACCCATCCGAGGTGGATGACTCAGTAGTACTAGACACCCCATTAGTTTTAGATGTCACAACTTTATCAAGGCATGTGGAACATAGTTGACCAGGCTGATGTACAAGAACCTCCTCACAAACACAGGAATGAGACTTTGATGCGTTAGAGGGTACCTCTTTAACAGAGTCCTCCATAGCTTGCGCCGTTATTATGGACTAGTCTAGCTTAAAAAACAGGCACTTTACCCGGATTACAGAAACTGCTTCGTCTCCTATGCCGCTGATCAACAGAGGTAGTGAAACTCACGCCCGGTCACCTGGGATGCCTCGCAGGACCGCCCCTGCCCTAAGGATAACACACGCCAAAATCGGCCATGCAAATACTCCCGGAAGTCAATCTGAAGTTTGACCATTGCCAGAGCCACATCTCACATATAAACGCAGCGATAACACAATAAACACTATTATGTATAACCCCCACCTGTTAAATAATCCCCGCACTAGGAATATGAACCCTTGATTCCATAAGATAAAAGGCGCCACACTGTGACCCTGTCTTCTGTGTTATCATTATGTATAAAAAAATGAAACAATCTTACCAGAATCAATGTCATGGAACAGGAACACGGCCCTTCAAGTGTGACAGGTGGAAGCATCGCTCCTGACATGGACTTGAGTGCAGGAAGCAGGCAGCGAAACTTGTCAACACTGATTGCTTGTGGAGCTGTTAATATGAGTCGGGATGGTTTCGCAGAAAGACTCTCCTTGCATCTCCGGAATCTAACTTTTAGCTAGGCTCTCACTGAGAGGCTGACAGGACCACTTAAAACTCCAGTCCCATTCTGAAGAGTACTTCTGTCCATAAGAGACTACTCCGATTCTTCGGCACTTCTCTGCCATCCTCCTGTGACGAAAGGCAAAGAATGACTGGGGGATGAGGGGAATGGGGGAGGTATTTAAGCCTTTGGCTGGGGTGTCTTTGCCTCCTCCTGGTGGTCAGGTTCTTATTTCCCAAAAGTAATGAATGAAGCCGTGGACTCTCCTCCCCTTTAGATGGAAAAAATTCTCTAATTTGTGATCCATAGGATCTCTGTATGAGGTACTGTCCTGTAAAGGGATAGCAGTAAACTTAAAGAATGTGGATATTGCACCATCAACCTTAGGTATAGATTTCCATATCCAAATTCTGTTCTGGCAAGGGATACATCTTTTTAAACCTAAATGACCGAGCAAAGGGAATACCAGTATTTTCAATTCCCTAGAAATGAATGGTTTACAGGCTTCTTCTCAGTAAGACCAAGGTTTTAAGGACCTCATGCAGTAAGAAACGTAGATGCTCTACTTTAAACATAAAGGAGTTATCCAAATCCAAGAACATTGATCATCTGAAGATATTTCAGACATAGACTCCAGCAAAATGTCAGGATTTTCCACAAGATTTGTGTTTGCACTTACTTGATGGCAGAATTGTCGTAAAAATTTCCACTACAGTAGAACGCAGATTATTCTTAAACTCAGGAGAAAAACCCATAGTACCTCCCTGTGAAATATACACAGGTGGAGTACAAACAATTTTTTGTAGTAAAAAAATGTAGCAGGCTGACCCAAATGCATGAGATGTTACACACATACAACTGTGCTGGAGGACAAACTGGGACAGATTTGCAAGTTAAACACACATTCTGAGGAAAAATTGGGTCAAATAATCTATCGTCAAGGGGATCTGACAGAGATGCTATTGGTAGATATAAGTGTATACCGAGCGCCAACGGATTACCTCTAGCTGTTATACAAAGGCCTCCTAGCCGGCCCAAATGAAACAAATTAAGAGTGGTTGGATGTATAAAGCGCCTAATATAGGCAGAGGTAGTGTGAAAGATACAAGATCAAATGATAAAGATAAAAAGCTCCTTAAGATGCATAAATGTAATAAATATTATTTAATACATGGGGGAGTAGGGATATGTAAATTATACAAATCCTCACAAAAATATAGTTAAAAACATAATAGGAATGATAAATGTCACAATTGTACAATTGAAATATAAAAAATATAAAAACAAAAATAAAATTGGTCGACCAATTGTTGATCCAAATATGAAACAGTGTCCAATAGACTTGAAAGTGTCCAAAACAATTAAGTGAAGTGTCCAAATGTCAACTTAAAAATCCAAAAAGTGCTAATGTTGAAGTGAAGAACAACCGTATCAAAGATTCAAAATAAAGTGAAAATAAATTTGGCGTGAAAAATCTAAAAAAAATACAAAAAAGAAAAAATGTAAAGTAAAAATTGTGTGCACAGTGAAAAAAGTGTTTAGAATATTTCTCCAATGTGGTCCTATTGGTGCTTATGTCCTTATAAAAAGTCAAATTATCCTGAAAACATCCTGAAGAGAAATTAAAAGAACATAGTGTAGATGTACAAAAATATAAAGACTTATTAAAAATGTGCTTACCAACTGTCGATGCGTTTCGGCCTTTAGCAAGGCCTTTTTCAAGACAATAAATATAGGTAGCATTAAGTGGCCTTATATAGGGTAAGCAATGTGTTTGGGCGCCAAAAGTGCTCTATTTGGACCACCCACTTCCTGTGGCTATGCATCATGGGAAAATGTTAAAAATATGATGCATAGCCACTTAATGCTACCTATATTTATTGTCTTGAAAAAGGCCTTGCTAAAGGCCGAAACGCGTCAACAGTTGGTAAGCACATTTTTAATAAGTATTTATATTTTTGTACATCTACACTATGTTCTTTTAAATCTAGGTTTTTTTTGGGTTCAGAACTCTGGACAGCACTGTTGTATTGATGGATGAATTTATCAACCAATCAGCAAGAACAACCCATGTTGTTCACCAAAAATGGGCCGGCATCTAAACTTACATTCTTGCATTTCAAATAAAGATAGCAAGAGAATGAAGAAAATTTGATAATAGGAGTAAATTAGAAAGTTGCTTAAAATTTCATGCTCTATCTGAATCACGAAAGAAAAAAATTTGGGTTCAGTGTCCCTTTAAAGGAAGGATGAAATCTGGTGATTGTAATATAAAAGTTTCATTATACATAGTAAAAAATGTTTTCAATATACTTCCATAATTTATTTTGCCTTCTTTTCCTTTAATTAACCTCAGCAGATGCAAGTTGTCTAGCCTTTTCTGCTCCAGTAAAAAGGCGTGGATTGGCTCTCTAAATAAGGCAGTTGGTGGGTGGAGCTTGGCCATTGAAGTAAACAATTATAGCAAACAAGGTGTTCTCATGTTTTTAAAATGTATGCACATGGCTATTATAGTTATTCTATAGCAAGAACACAGAAATGCCTTGTACAAGATGTTTAAAGAATACTGACTTTTATTTGCCTAAAAAAAATGTGAGTAAAAACAGATTCAATTTGAATTAATAGCACAATATCAATTGTAGTCCTCCTACACACATTGGCTAATAGATACCAATGAGTATTAGTAGGAAATAACATAATTTATGTAAGAACTTACCTGATAAATTCATTTCTTTCATATTAGCAAGAGTCCATGAGCTAATGACGTATGGGATATACATTCCTACCAGGAGGGGCAAAGTTTCCCAAACCTTAAAATGCCTATAAATACACCCCTCACCACACCCACAATTCAGTTTAACGAATAGCCAAGAAGTGGGGTGATAAAAAAGTGCGAAAGCATATAAAATAAGGAATTGGAATAATTGTGCTTTATACAAAAAAATCATAACCACCACAAAAAAGGGTGGGCCTCATGGACTCTTGCTAATATGAAAGAAATGAATTTATCAGGTAAGTTCTTACATAAATTATGTTTTCTTTCATGTAATTAGCAAGAGTCCATGAGCTAGTGACGTATGGGATAATGACTACCCAAGATGTGGATCTTTCCACACAAGAGTCACTAGAGAGGGAGGGATAAAATAAAGACAGCCAATTCCTGCTGAAAATAATCCACACCCAAAATAAAGTTTAATAAAAAACATAAGCAGAAGATTCAGACTGAAACTGCTGCCTGAAATACTTTTCTACCAAAAACTGCTTCAGAAGAAGAAAATACATCAAAATGGTAGAATTTAGTAAAAGTATGCAAAGAGGACCAAGTTGCAACTATGCAAATGTGATCAACCGAAGCTTCATTCCTAAACGCCCAGGAAGTAGAGACTGACCTGGTAGAATGAGCTGTAATCCTCTGAGGCGGAGTTTTACCCGACTCAACATAGGCAAGATGAATTAAAGATTTCAACCAAGATGCCAAATAAATGGCAGAAGCTTTCTGGCCTTTCTAGAACCGGAAAAGATAACAAATAGACCAGAAGTCTTTCGGAAAGACTTAGTAGCTTGAACATAATATTTCAAAGCTCTAAAAACATCCAAAGAATGCAATGATTTCTCCTTAGAATTCTTAGGATTAGGACATAATGAAGGAACCACAATTTCTCTACTAATGTTGTTGGAATTCACAACTTTAGGTAAAAATTCAAAAGAAGTTCGCAACACCACCTCATCCTGATGAGAAATCAGAAAAGGAGACTCACAAGAAAGAGCAGATAAATCAGAAACTCTTCTGGCAGAAGAGATGGCCAAAAGGAACAAAACTCTCCAAGAAAGTAATTTAATGACCAATGAATGCATAGGTTCAAAGGGAGGAGCTTGAAGAGCTCCCAGAACCAAATTCAAACTCCAAGGAGGAGAAATTGACTTAATGACAGGTTTTATACGAACCAAAGCTTGTATAAAACAATAAATATCAGGAAGAATAGCAATCTTTCTGTAAAAAGAACAGAAAGAGCAGAGATTTGTCCTTTCAAGGAACTTGCAGACAAACCCTTATCTAAACCATCCTGAAGAAACTGTAAAATTCTCGGAATTCTAAAAGAATGCCAAGAAAAAAGATGAGAAAGACACCAAAAAATATAAGTCTTCCAGACTCTATAACATATCTCTCTAGATACAGATTTACGAGCCTGTAACATAGTATTAATCACAGAGTCAGAGAAACCTCTTTGACCAAGAATCAAGCGTTCAATCTCCATACCTTAAAATTTAAGGATTTGAGATCCTGATGGAAAAAAAGGACCTTGCGACAGAAGGTCTGGTCTTAACGGAAGAGTCCACGGCTGTCAAGAGGCCATCCGGACAAGATCCGCATACCAAACCTATAAGGCCATGCCGGAGCTACCAGCAGAACAAACGAGCATTCCTTCAGAATCTTGGAGATTACTCTTGGAAGAAGAACTAGAGGCGGAAAGATAAATACAGGATGATACTTCCAAGGAAGTGATAATGCATCCACTGCCTCCGCCTAAGGATCCCGGGATCTGGACAGATATCTGGGAAGTTTCTTGATTAGATGGGACGCCATCAGATCTATTTCTGGAAATTCCCACATTTGAACAACCTGAAGAAATACCTCTGCGTGAAGAAACCATTTGCCCGGATGCAACGTTTGGCGACTTAGATAAACCGCTTCCCAATTGTCTACACCTGGGAAAGAACCGCAGAGATTAGACAGGAGCTGGAATCCGCCCAAACCAAAAAAATTGAGATACTTCTTTCATAGCCAGAGGACTGTGAGTCGCTCCTCGATGATGTATGCCACAGTTGTGACATTGTCTGTCTGAAAACAAATGAACGATTCTCTCTACAGAAGAGGCCAAAACTGAAGAGCTCTGAAAATTGCACGGAGTTCCAAAATATTTATCGGTAATCTCACCTCCTGAGATTCCCAAACTCCTTGTGCCGACAGAGATCCCCACACAGCTCCCCAACCTGTGAGACTTGTATCTGTTGAAATTACAGTCCAGGTCGAAAGCACAAAAGAAGCCCCCTGAATTAAACGATGGTGATCTGTCCACCACGTTAGAGAGTGTCGAACAATCGGTTCTAAAGATATAAATTGAAATATCTTTGTGTAATCCTTGCACCATTGATTCAGCATACAGAGCCGAAGAGGTCGCATGTGAAAAACAGGCAAAGGGGATTGCGTCCAATGCAGCAGTCATAAGACCTAAAAATTCCATGCATAAGGTTACCGAAGGGAATGATTGTGACTGAAGGTTTCAACAAACTAAAAACAATTTAGACGTCTCTTGTCTGTTAAAGACAGAGTCATGGACACTGAATCTATCTGGAAACCCAGAAAGATTACCCTTGACTGAGGAATCAATGAACTTTTTGATAAATTGATCCTCCACCATGATCTTGAAGAAACAACACAAGTCGAATCGCATGAGATTCTTTGAATGAGAAGACTGAGCAAATACCAAGATAATCGTCCAAATAAGGAAATACAAAAACCCTGTTCTCTGAATACAGAAAGATGGACACCGAGAATCTTTGAAAAAAATTCTTGGAACTGAGGCTAGGCCAAACAGTAGAGCCACAAAACTGGTAATGCTTGTCTAAAAAGAGAATCTCAAACACTAAAAGTGATCTGAATGAATCGGAATATGCAGATACACATCCTGCAAAATTATAGTAGACATAAAATGCCCTTGCTAAACAAAAGGCAGAATAGTCCAACAGTAACCATCTTGAATTTTGGTATACATAACGATTCAATATTGATAGATCCGGAACTGGTCTGAAGGAATTGACCTTCTTTGGTACAATGAAGAGATAAAATAAAAACCCTAGCCCCTGTTCCAGAACTGGAACTGGCATAATTACTCCAGCCAACTCTAGATCTGAAACACATTTCAGAAATGCTGAGCCTTGCTGTGTTAACTGGGACACGGGAAGAAAAAAATCTCTTAGCAGGAGGCCTTAACTGAAGCCAATTCTGTACCTTTCTGAAACAATGTTCTGAAACCAGAGTTTGAGAATGGAATTGATCCAAACTCCATTGAATAAAACATAATCTGCCCCATACCAGCTGAACTGGAAAAAAGGGCCGCACCTTCATGGGTACTTAGGAGCTGACTATAGGTTTCTTATGAGGCTTGAATATATTCCAAACTGGAAATAGTTTCCAAACTGAAACCACTCCTGAGGATGAAGAATCAGACTTTTGCTCCTTATTATGAGAAAAAGAATGAAAAAATGATTATTACCCTGGAAAGAAAGGGAAAAACAAAGTTAACTTTAGAAGACATATCAGCATTCCAAGTTAAATCCATAAAGCTTTTCTAGCTAAAATAGCTAGAGACATATACCTGACATCAACTCAAAAGATATCAAAGATGGTATCACCAATAAGCATGTTATAGAATAAAAATAATGCTATAAAATTATGATCTGATACTTGTTGCGCTAAAACTTCTAACCAAAAAGATGAAGCTGCAGCAACATCCGGTATAGCAGGTCTAAGAAGATTACCTAAACATAAGTAAACTTTTCTTAGAAAGGATTCAATTCTCTTTTCTAAAGGATCCTTAAATTTAGTACTATCTGCCGTAAGAATAGTAGTACATTTTAGCAGGAATAGAGACAGCCCCAAACCTTAGGGATTTTGTCCCCAAAAAACTCTAATCTGTCAGATGGCACAGAATATAATTGCTTAAACGTTTTAGAAGGAGTAAATGAATTACCCAAATTATTCCATTCCCTGGAAATTACTTCAGAAATAGCACCAGGAACAGGATAAACTTCTGGAATAACTACAGGAGATTTAAAGACCTTGTCTAAACGTTTAGATTTAGTATCAAGAGGACCAGAATCCTCTATACCAAAAGCAATTAATACGTCTTTAAATAAAGAACAAATAAATTCCATCTTGAACAAATAAAAAGATTTAACAGCATCAACCTCTGAGACAGAAACTTCTGAACCAGAAGAACCATTATCAGTATCAGAACGATGATGTTCATTTAAAAATTCATCTGAAAAAAAGAGAAGTTTTAAAAGACTTATTTAAACTAGAAGGAGAAATAACAGACATAGCCTTCTAAATGGATTTAAAAAAACATAATTTATGCTTACCTGATAAATTCCTTTCTTCTGTTGTGTGATCAGTCCACGGGTCATCATTACTTCTGGGATATAACTCCTCCCCAACAGGAAATGCAAGAGGATTCACCCAGCAGAGCTGCATATAGCTCCTCCCCTCTACGTCAGTCCCAGTCATTCGACCAAGAATCAACGAGAAAGGAGTAACCAAGGGTGAAGTGGTGACTGGAGTATAATTTAAAAGATATTTACCTGCCTTAAAACAGGGCGGGCCGTGGACTGATCACACAACAGAAGAAAGGAATTTATCAGGTAAGCATAAATTATGTTTTCTTCTGTTATGTGTGATCAGTCCACGGGTCATCATTACTTCTGGGATACCAATACCAAAGCAAAAGTACACGGATGACGGGAGGGATAGGCAGGCTCATTATACAGAAGGAACCACTGCCTGAAGAACCTTTCTCCCAAAAATAGCCTCCGAAGAAGCAAAAGTGTCAAATTTGTAAAATTTGGAAAAAGTATGAAGCGAAGACCAAGTTGCAGCCTTGCAAATCTGTTCAACAGAGGCCTCATTCTTAAAGGCCCAAGTGGAAGCCACAGCTCTAGTGGAGTGAGCTGTAATTCTTTCAGGAGGCTGCTGTCCAGCAGTCTCATAGGCTAAACGTATTATGCTACGAAGCCAAAAAGAGAGAGAGGTAGCAGAAGCTTTTTGACCTCTCCTCTGTCCAGAATAAACGACAAACAGGGAAGAAGTTTGGCGAAAATCTTTAGTTGCCTGCAAGTAGAACTTGAGGGCACGAACTACATCCAGATTGTGTAGAAGACGTTCCTTCTTTGAAGAAGGATTTGGACACAAGGATGGAACAACAATCTCTTGATTGATATTCCTGTTAGTGACTACCTTAGGTAAGAACCCAGGTTTAGTACGCAGAACTACCTTGTCTGAGTGAAAAATCAGATAAGGAGAATCACAATGTAAAGCTGATAACTCAGAGACTCTTCGAGCCGAGGAAATAGCCATTAAAAACAGAACTTTCCAAGATAACAATTTTATATCAATGGAATGAAGGGGTTCAAACGGAACACCCTGTAAAACGTTAAGAACTAAGTTTAAACTCCATGGCGGAGCAACAGCTTTAAACACAGGCTTGATCCTAGCTAAAGCCTGACAAAAGGCCTGGACGTCTGGATTTTCTGACAGACGCCTGTGTAACAAGATGGACAGAGCTGAAATCTGTCCCTTTAATGAACTAGCTGATAAACCCTTTTCTAAACCTTCTTGTAGAAAGGACAATATCCTAGGGATCCTAACCTTACTCCAGGAGTAACGTTTGGATTCGCACCAGTATAGGTATTTACGCCATATTTTATGGTAAATCTTTCTGGTAACAGGCTTCCTAGCCTGTATCAGGGTATCAATAACCGACTCAGAAAAACCACGTTTTGATAAAATCAAGCGTTCAATTTCCAAGCAGTCAGCTTCAGAGAAGTTAGATTTTGATGTCTGAATGGACCCTGTATCAGAAGGTCCTGTCTTAGAGGTAGAGACCAAGGCGGACAGGATGACATGTCCACTAGATCTGCATACCAAGTCCTGCGTGGCCATGCAGGCGCTATTAGAATCACTGATGCTCTCTCCTGTTTGATTTTGGCAATCAATCGAGGAAGCAGCGGGAAGGGTGGAAACACATAAGCCATCCCGAAGTTCCAAGGTGCTGTCAAAGCATCTATCAGAACCGCTCCCGGATCCCTGGATCTGGACCCGTAGTGAGGAAGTTTGGCGTTCTGGCGAGACGCCATGAGATCTATCTCTGGTTTGCCCCAACGTCGAAGTATTTGGGCAAAGACCTCCGGATGAAGTTCCCACTCCCCCGGATGAAAAGTCTGGCGACTCAAAAAAATCCGCCTCCCAGTTCTCCACTCCCGGGATGTGGATTGCTGACAGGTGGCAAGAGTGAGACTCTGCCCAGCGAATTATCTTTGATACTTCCATCATTGCTAGGGAGCTTCTTGTCCCTCCCTGATGGTTGATGTAAGCTACAGTCGTGATGTTGTCCGACTGAAACCTGATGAACCCCCGAGTTGTTAATTGGGGCCAAGCCAGAAGGGCATTGAGAACTGCTCTCAATTCCAGAATGTTTATTGGAAGGAGACTCTCCTCCTGATTCCATAGTCCCTGAGCCTTCAGAGAATTCCAGACAGCGCCCCAACCTAGTAGGCTGGCGTCTGTTGTTACAATTGTCCAGTCTGGCCTGCTGAATGGCATCCCCCTGGACAGGTGTGGCCGATAAAGCCACCATAGAAGAGAATTTCTGGTCTCTTGATTCAGATTCAGAGTAGGGGACAAATCTGAGTAATCCCCATTCCACTGACTTAGCATGCACAATTGCAGCGGTCTGAGGTGTAGGCGTGCAAAAGGTACTATGTCCATTGCCGCTACCATTAAGCCGATCACCTCCATGCATTGAGCTACTGACGGGTGTTGAATGGAATGAAGGACACGGCATGCATTTAGAAGCTTTGTTAACCTGTCTTCTGTCAGGTAAATCTTCATTTCTACAGAATCTATAAGAGTCCCCAAGAATGGAACTCTTGTGAGAGGAAAAAGAGAACTCTTCTTTTCGTTCACTTTCCATCCATGCGACCTTAGAAATGCCAGAACTAACTCTGTATGAGACTTGGCAGTTTGAAAACTTGAAGCTTGTATTAGAATGTCGTCTAGATACGGAGCTACCGAAATCCCTCGCGGTCTTAGTACCGCCAGAAGGGCACCCAGAACCTTTGTGAAGATTCTTGGAGCCGTAGCCAATCCGAATGGAAGAGCTACAAACTGGTAGTGCCTGTCTAAGAAGGCAAACCTTAGGTACCGGTGATGATCTTTGTGAATCGGTATGTGAAGGTAAGCATCTTTTAAATCCACTGTGGTCATGTACTGACCCTTTTGGATCATGGGTAAGATTGTCCGAATAGTTTCCATTTTGAACGATGGAACTCTTAGGAATTTGTTTAGAATCTTTAAATCTAAGATTGGCCTGAAAGTTCCCTCTTTTTTGGGAACCACAAACAGGTTTGAGTAGAACCCTTGTCCTTGTTCCGACCGCGGAACCGGATGGATCACTCCCATTAATAACAGATCTTGTACACAGCGTAGAAACGCTTCTTTCTTTATCTGGTTTGTTGACAACCTTGACAGATGAAATCTCCCTCTTGGGGGAGATAATTTGAAGTCTAGAAGGTATCCCTGAGATATGATCTCTAGCGCCCAGGGATCCTGAACATCTCTTGCCCAGGCCTGGGCGAAGAGAGAAAGTCTGCCCCCCACTAGATCCGGTCCCGGATCGAGGGCTCTCGGTTCATGCTGTCTTTGGGGCAGCAGCAGGTTTCCTGGCCTGCTTGCCCTTGTTCCAGGACTGGTTAGGTTTCCAGCCTTGCCTGTAACGAGCAACAGCTCCCTCCTGTTTTGGTGCAGTGGAGGTTGATGCTGCTCCTGTTTTGAAATTCCGAAAGGGACGAAAATTAGACTGTCTAGCCTTAGCTTTGGCTTTGTCTTGAGGTAGGGCGTGGCCCTTACCTCCTGTAATGTCAGCGATAATTTCTTTCAAACCGGGCCCAAATAAAGACTGCCCCTTGAAAGGTATATTAAGTAATTTGGACTTAGAAGTAACATCAGCTGACCAGGATTTTAGCCACAGCGCCCTACGTGCCTGGATGGCGAATCCTGAGTTCTTAGCCGTAAGTTTGGTTAAATGTACTACGGCCTCCGAAATGAATGAATTAGCTAGTTTAAGGACTCTAAGCCTGTCCGTAATGTCGTCTAGCGTAGATGAACTAAGGTTCTCTTCCAGAGACTCAATCCAAAATGCTGCCGCAGCCGTAATCGGCGCGATACATGCAAGGGGTTGCAATATAAAACCTTGTTGAACAAACATTTTCTTAAGGTAACCCTCTAATTTTTTATCCATTGGATCTGAAAAAGCACAGCTATCCTCCACCGGGATAGTGGTACGCTTAGCTAAAGTAGAAACTGCTCCCTCCACCTTAGGGACCGTTTGCCATAAGTCCCGAGTGGTGGCGTCTATTGGAAACATCTTTCTAAATATTGGAGGGGGTGAGAACGGCACACCGGGTCTATCCCACTCCTTAGTAACAATTTCAGTTAGTCTCTTAGGTATAGGAAAAACGTCAGTACTCGCCGGTACCGCAAAGTATTTATCCAACCTACACAATTTCTCTGGTATTGCAACGGTGTTACAATCATTGAGAGCTGCTAAAACCTCCCCTAGTAATACACGGAGGTTCTCCAATTTAAATTTAAAATTTGAAATATCTGAATCCAATCTGTTTGGATCAGAACCGTCACCCACAGAATGAAGCTCTCCGTCCTCATGCTCTGCAAGCTGTGACGCAGTATCAGACATGACCCTAGTATTGTCAGCGCACTCTGTTCTCACCCCAGAGTGATCACGCTTGCCTCTTAGTTCTGGTAATTTAGACAAAACTTCAGTCATAACAGTAGCCATATCTTGTAATGTTATCTGTAATGGTCGCCCAGATGTACTAGGCGCCATAATATCACGCACCTCCCGGGCGGGAGATGCAGGTACTGCCGCGTGAGGCGAGTTAGTCGGCATAACTCTCCCCTCGCTGTTTGGTGAAATTTGTTCAAATTGTACAGATTGACTTTTATTTAAAGTAGCATCAATACAGTTAGTACATAAATTTCTATTGGGCTCCACCTTGGCATTGGAACAAATGACACAGATATCTTCCTCTGAGTCAGACATGTTTAACACACTAGCAATAAACTTGCAACTTGGTTATAATCTTTTTTAGCAAAAACGTACTGTGCCTCAAAGAGGTACTAAACGATTAAATGACAGTTGAAATAATGAACTGAAAAACAGTTATAGCATCAAACTTTAAAACAACACAACTTTTAGTAAAGGTTTGTTCCCATTAGTAAAATAACAATAATTAAATTTGACATAAAAAATTACAGAGCAACTTTTTTATTCACAGTCAATATAAAATTCTCACAGCTCTGCTGAGAGAATCTACCTCCCTCCAAAGAAGTTTGAAGACCCCTGAGATCTGTCAGAGATGAACCGGATCATGCAGGAAATATAAGAGTAGCTGACTGGAAATTTTTGATGCGTAGCAAAGAGCGCCAAAAACGGCCCCTCCCTCTCACACACAGCAGTGAAGAGAAACGAAACTGTCACAATTAAAAGCAAACAACTGCCAAGTGGAAAATAATGCCCAAATATTTATTCACTCAGTACCTCAGAAATGTAAACGATTCTACATTCCAGCAAAAACGTTTAACATGATAAATACTTATTAAAAGGATTAGTGACTTTTAACAGAGTAGTTCCGGTGAAATACCATCCCCAGAATACTGAAATGTATACATACATGTCATTATAACGGTATGGCAGGATTTTCTCATCAATTCCATTCAGAAAATAAAAACTGCTACATACCTCAATGCAGATTCATCTGCCCGCTGTCCCCTGATCTGAAGCTTTTACCTCCCTCAGATGGCCGAGAACAGCAATATGATCTTAACTACTCCGGTTAAAATCATAGTAAAAAACTCTGGTAGATTCTTCCTCAAACTCTGCCAGAGAAGTAATAACACGCTCCGGTGCTATTGTAAAATAACAAACTTTTGATTGAAGTCATAAAAACTAAGTATAATCACCATAGTCCTCTCACACATCCTATCTAGTCGTTGGGTGCAAGAGAATGACTGGGACTGACGTAGAGGGGAGGAGCTATATGCAGCTCTGCTGGGTGAATCCTCTTGCATTTCCTGTTGGGGAGGAGTTATATCCCAGAAGTAATGATGACCCGTGGACTGATCACACATAACAGAAGAAATAAAATCTCTTATGTTTATCAGGAACACTCTGAAAATTAAATGTTGACGGAACAGCAACAGGTAATATGACAGTACTAAAGGAAATTTTATCTGCATTAATAAGTTTGTCATGACATGCAATACAAACAACAGCTGGAAAAAACAGGTACCAAAAATTTATAGCAGATACACTTAGCTTGGTAGATCCAGCACTTGACAGCGATTTTCCTGTAGTATCTTCTGACTCAGATGCAACGTGAGACATCTTGCAATATGTAAGAGAAAAAACAACATATATATAAAGCAAAATTGATCAAATTCCTTAAATGACAGTTTCAGGAATGGGAAAAAAATGCCAAAGAACAGGCTTCTAGCAACCAGAAGCAATAAAAAATGAGACTTAAATAATGAGGAGACTAAAGCGACGCCCATATTATTTGGCGCCTAAATGCTTTCGGCGCCAAAATGACGCCACATCCGGAACGCCGACATTTTTTGGCGCGAAATAACATCAAAAAATGACGTAACTTCCGGCGACACGTATGACGCCGGAAACGGAAATAGAATTTTTGCGCCAAAAAAGTCAGCGCCAAGAATGACGCAATAAAAACAGAATTTATGTTTACCTGATAAATTACTTTCTCCAACGGTGTGTCCGGTCCACGGCGTCATCCTTACTTGTGGGATATTCTCTTCCCCAACAGGAAATGGCAAAGAGCCCAGCAAAGCTGGTCACATGATCCCTCCTAGGCTCCGCCTACCCCAGTCATTCGACCGACGTTAAGGAGGAATATTTGCATAGGAGAAACCATATGATACCGTGGTGACTGTAGTTAAAGAAAATAAAATATCAGACCTGATTAAAAAACCAGGGCGGGCCGTGGACCGGACACACCGTTGGAGAAAGTAATTTATCAGGTAAACATAAATTCTGTTTTCTCCAACATAGGTGTGTCCGGTCCACGGCGTCATCCTTACTTGTGGGAACCAATACCAAAGCTTTAGGACACGGATGAAGGGAGGGAGCAAATCAGGTCACCTAAATGGAAGGCACCACGGCTTGCAAAACCTTTCTCCCAAAAATAGCCTCAGAAGAAGCAAAAGTATCAAACTTGTAAAATTTGGTAAAAGTGTGCAGTGAAGACCAAGTCGCTGCCCTACATATCTGATCAACAGAAGCCTCGTTCTTGAAGGCCCATGTGGAAGCCACAGCCCTAGTGGAATGAGCTGTGATTCTATCGGGAGGCTGCCGTCCGGCAGTCTCGTAAGCCAATCTGATGATGCTTTTAATCCAAAAAGAGAGAGAGGTAGAAGTTGCTTTTTGACCTCTCCTTTTACCGGAATAAACAACAAACAAGGAAGATGTTTGTCTAAAATCCTTTGTAGCATCTAAATAGAATTTTAGAGCGCGAACAACATCCAAATTGTGCAACAAACGTTCCTTCTTCGAAACTGGTTTCGGACACAGAGAAGGTACGATAATCTCCTGGTTAATGTTTTTGTTAGAAACAACTTTTGGAAGAAAACCAGGTTTAGTACGTAAAACCACCTTATCTGCATGGAACACCAGATAAGGAGGAGAACACTGCAGAGCAGATAATTCTGAAACTCTTCGAGCAGAAGAAATTGCAACCAAAAACAAAACTTTCCAAGATAATAACTTAATATCAACGGAATGTAAGGGTTCAAACGGAACCCCCTGAAGAACTGAAAGAACTAAGTTGAGACTCCAAGGAGGAGTCAAAGGTTTGTAAACAGGCTTGATTCTGACCAGAGCCTGAACAAAGGCTTGAACATCTGGCACAGCTGCCAGCTTTTTGTGAAGTAACACAGACAAGGCAGAAATCTGTCCCTTCAGGGAACTTGCAGATAATCCTTTTTCCAATCCTTCTTGAAGGAAGGATAGAATCTTAGGAATCTTAACCTTGTCCCAAGGGAATCCTTTAGATTCACACCAACAGATATATTTTTTCCAAATTTTGTGGTAAATCTTTCTAGTTACAGGCTTTCTGGCCTGAACAAGAGTATCGATAACAGAATCTGAGAACCCTCGCTTCGATAAGATCAAGCGTTCAATCTCCAAGCAGTCAGCTGGAGTGAGACCAGATTCGGATGTTCGAACGGACCCTGAACAAGAAGGTCTCGTCTCAAAGGTAGCTTCCATGGTGGAGCCGATGACATATTCACCAGATCTGCATACCAAGTCCTGCGTGGCCACGCAGGAGCTATCAAGATCACCGACGCCCTCTCCTGATTGATCCTGGCTACCAGCCTGGGGATGAGAGGAAACGGCGGGAACACATAAGCTAGTTTGAAGGTCCAAGGTGCTACTAGTGCATCCACTAGAGCCGCCTTGGGATCCCTGGATCTGGACCCGTAGCAAGGAACTTTGAAGTTCTGACGAGAGGCCATCAGATCCATGTCTGGAATGCCCCACAGTTGAGTGACTTGGGCAAAGATTTCCGGATGGAGTTCCCACTCCCCCGGATGCAATGTCTGACGACTCAGAAAATCCGCTTCCCAATTTTCCACTCCTGGGATGTGGATAGCAGACAGGTGGCAGGAGTGAGACTCCGCCCATAGAATGATTTTGGTCACTTCTTCCATCGCTAGGGAACTCCTTGTTCCCCCCTGATGGTTGATGTACGCAACAGTTGTCATGTTGTCTGATTGAAACCGTATGAACTTGGCCCTCGCTAGCTGAGGCCAAGCTTTGAGAGCATTGAATATCGCTCTCAGTTCCAGAATATTTATCGGTAGAAGAGATTCTTCCCGAGACCAAAGACCCTGAGCTTTCAGGGATCCCCAGACCGCGCCCCAGCCCATCAGACTGGCGTCGGTCGTGACAATGACCCACTCTGGTCTGCGGAAGGTCATCCCTTGTGACAGGTTGTCCAGGGACAGCCACCAACGGAGTGAGTCTCTGGTCCTCTGATTTACTTGTATCTTCGAAGACAAGTCTGTATAGTCCCCATTCCACTGACTGAGCATGCACAGTTGTAATGGTCTTAGATGAATGCGCGCAAAAGGAACTATGTCCATTGCCGCTACCATCAAACCTATCACTTCCATGCACTGCGCTATGGAAGGAAGAGGAACGGAATGAAGTATCCGACAAGAGTCTAGAAGTTTTGTTTTTCTGGCTTCTGTCAGAAAAATCCTCATTTCTAAGGAGTCTATTATTGTTCCCAAGAAGGGAACCCTTGTTGACGGAGATAGAGAACTCTTTTCCACGTTCACTTTCCATCCGTGAGATCTGAGAAAGGCCAGGACAATGTCCGTGTGAGCCTTTGCTTGAGGAAGGGACGACGCTTGAATCAGAATGTCGTCCAAGTAAGGTACTACGGCAATGCCCCTTGGTCTTAGCACAGCTAGAAGGGACCCTAGTACCTTTGTGAAAATCCTTGGAGCAGTGGCTAATCCGAAAGGAAGCGCCACGAACTGGTAATGCTTGTCCAGGAATGCGAACCTTAGGAACCGATGATGTTCCTTGTGGATAGGAATATGTAGATACGCATCCTTTAAATCCACCGTGGTCATGAATTGACCTTCCTGGATGGAAGGAAGAATTGTTCGAATGGTTTCCATCTTGAACGATGGAACCTTGAGAAACTTGTTTAAGATCTTGAGATCTAAGATTGGTCTGAACGTTCCCTCTTTTTTGGGAACTATGAACAGATTGGAGTAGAACCCCATCCCTTGTTCTCCTAATGGAACAGGATGAATCACTCCCATTTTTAACAGGTCTTCTACACAATGTAAGAATGCCTGTCTTTTTATGTGGTCTGAAGACAACTGAGACCTGTGGAACCTCCCCCTTGGGGGAAGCCCCTTGAACTCCAGAAAATAACCTTGGGAGACTATTTCTAGCGCCCAAGGATCCAGAACATCTCTTGCCCAAGCCTGAGCGAAGAGGGAGAGTCTGCCCCCCACCAGATCCGGTCCCGGATCGGGGGCCAACATTTCATGCTGTCTTGGTAGCAGTGGCAGGTTTCTTGGCCTGCTTTCCCTTGTTCCAGCCTTGCATTGGTCTCCAGGCTGGCTTGGCTTGAGAAGTATTACCCTCTTGCTTAGAGGACGTAGCACTTTGGGCTGGTCCGTTTCTACGAAAGGGACGAAAATTAGGTTTATTTTTGGCCTTGAAAGGCCGATCCTGAGGAAGGGCGTGGCCCTTACCCCCAGTGATATCAGAGATAATCTCTTTCAAGTCAGGGCCAAACAGCGTTTTCCCCTTGAAAGGAATGTTAAGTAGCTTGTTCTTGGAAGACGCATCAGCTGACCAAGATTTCAACCAAAGCGCTCTGCGCGCCACAATAGCAAACCCAGAATTCTTAGCCGCTAACCTAGCCAATTGCAAAGTGGCGTCTAAGGTGAAAGAATTAGCCAATTTGAGAGCATTGATTCTGTCCATAATCTCCTCATAAGGAGGAGAATCACTATCGACCGCCTTTACCAGCTCATCGAACCAGAAACACGCGGCTGTAGCGACAGGGACAATGCATGAAATTGGTTGTAGAAGGTAACCCTGCTGAACAAACATCTTTTTAAGTAAACCTTCTAATTTTTTATCCATAGGATCTTTGAAAGCACAACTATCTTCTATGGGTATAGTGGTGCGTTTGTTTAAGGTGGAAACCGCTCCCTCGACCTTGGGGACTGTCTGCCATAAGTCCTTTCTGGGGTCGACCATAGGAAACAATTTTTTAAATATGGGGGGAGGGACGAAAGGAATACCGGGCCTTTCCCATTCTTTATTTACAATGTCCGCCACCCGCTTGGGTATAGGAAAAGCTTCTGGGAGCCCCGGGACCTCTAGGAACTTGTCCATTTTACATAGTTTCTCTGGGATGACCAACTTGTCACAATCATCCAGAGTGGATAATACCTCCTTAAGCAGAATGCGGAGATGTTCTAACTTAAATTTAAACGTAATCACATCAGGTTCAGCTTGTTGAGAAATGTTCCCTGAATCAGTAATTTCTCCCTCAGACAAAACCTCCCTGGCCCCATCAGACTGGTTTAGGGGCCCTTCAGAACCATTATTATCAGCGTCGTCATGCTCTTCAGTATCTAAAACAGAGCAGTCGCGCTTACGCTGATAAGTGTTCATTTTGGCTAAAATGTTTTTGACAGAATTATCCATTACAGCCGTTAATTGTTGCATAGTAAGGAGTATTGGCGCGCTAGATGTACTAGGGGCCTCCTGAGTGGGCAAGACTCGTGTAGACGAAGGAGGGAATGATGCAGTACCATGCTTACTCCCCTCACTTGAGGAATCATCTTGGGCATCATTGTCATTGTCACATAAATCACATTTATTTAAATGAGAAGGAACTCTGGCTTCCCCACATTCAGAACACAGTCTATCTGGTAGTTCAGACATGTTAAACAGGCATAAACTTGATAACAAGTACAAAAAACGTTTTAAAATAAAACCGTTACTGTCACTTTAAATTTTAAACTGAACACACTTTATTACTGCAATTGCGAAAAAATATGAAGGAATTGTTCAAAATTCACCAAAATTTCACCACAGTGTCTTAAAGCCTTAAAAGTATTGCACACCAAATTTGGAAGCTTTAACCCTTAAAATAACGGAACCGGAGCCGTTTTTAACTTTAACCCCTTTACAGTCCCTGGTATCTGCTTTGCTGAGACCCAACCAAGCCCAAAGGGGAATACGATACCAAATGACGCCTTCAGAAAGTCTTTTCTAGGTATCAGAGCTCCTCACACATGCGACTGCATGTCATGCTTCTCAAAAACAAGTGCGCAACACCGGCGCGAAAATGAGGCTCTGCCTATGATTTGGGAAAGCCCCTAAAGAATAAGGTGTCTAAAACAGTGCCTGCCGATATAATCTTATCAAAATACCCAGATTAAATGATTCCTCAAGGCTAAATATGTGTTAATAATGAATCGATTTAGCCCAGAAAAAGTCTACAGTCTTAATAAGCCCTTGTGAAGCCCTTATTTACTATCTTAATAAACATGGCTTACCGGATCCCATAGGGAAAATGACAGCTTCCAGCATTACATCGTCTTGTTAGAATGTGTCATACCTCAAGCAGCAAGAGACTGCTCACTGTTCCCCCAACTGAAGTTAATTGCTCTCAACAGTCCTGTGTGGAACAGCCATGGATTTTAGTAACGGTTGCTAAAATCATTTTCCTCATACAAACAGAAATCTTCATCTCTTTTCTGTTTCTGAGTAAATAGTACATACCAGCACTATTTTAAAATAACAAACTCTTGATTGAATAATAAAAACTACAGTTAAACACTAAAAAACTCTAAGCCATCTCCGTGGAGATGTTGCCTGTACAACGGCAAAGAGAATGACTGGGGTAGGCGGAGCCTAGGAGGGATCATGTGACCAGCTTTGCTGGGCTCTTTGCCATTTCCTGTTGGGGAAGAGAATATCCCACAAGTAAGGATGACGCCGTGGACCGGACACACCTATGTTGGAGAAATGAAGCATTTTCAGCCCCCGCGAGCCTAACAGCCCACAGGGAAAAAAGAGTCAAATTTTTGAAGGTAAGAAAAAAATGATTAATTCAAATGCATTATCCCAAATATGAAACTGACTGTCTGAAAATAAGGAAAGTTGAACATTCTGAGTCAAGGCAAATAAATGTTTGAATACATATATTTAGAACTTTAAAAACAAAGTGCCCAACCATAGCTTGGAGTGTCACAAAAAATAAGACTTACTTACCCCAGGACACTCATCTACATATAGCAGATAGCCAAACCAGTACTGAAACGAGAATCAGTAGAGGTAATGGTATATATAAGAGTATATCGTCGATCTGAAAAGGGAGGTAAGAGATGAATCTCTACGACCGATAACAGAGAACCTATGAAATAGACCCCGTAGAAGGAGATCACTGCATTCAAATAGGCAATACTCTTCTCACATCCCTCTGACATTCACTGCACGCTGAGAGGAAAACCGGGCTCCAACTTGCTGCGGAGCGCATATCAACGTAGAATCTAGCACAAACTTACTTCACCACCTCCCTCGGAGGCAAAGTTTGTAAAACTGAATTGTGGGTGTGGTGAGGGGTGTATTTATAGGCATTTTAAGGTTTGGGAAACTTTGCCCCTCCTGGTAGGAATGTATATCCCATACGTCACTAGCTCATGGACTCTTGCTAATTACATGAAAGAAACATTATTTTCAGGTAGATTTTTTTTTTTAAGAAAAAGTTCCCTTTAAAAGGCAAAAAACTACCATATCTCAGTTTACTTACCCATAGTTATTAGTTCATTTAAATGAAGCATACCTTAGTATATACAAAAGATCATAACCCAAGTGGCACAAATCGTAAATACAATGAAAGAAAAAATTAAATAATAAAAAAAAAAAGATACCCCCCAAACAACAACATGATATACTCACAAGAATAGAACAAGCAATTCCACCCACAAAGCATATTGCAAACCACTTTACTCGAGTGCCAAAACCTAGCGATGTTGAATCCAAGACCTTTAAAGGGAGGAAAATAAATAGTGATTACATGTAACTATAAAGATCATACAACAGCAATTTTACTATCATTCTTTTAATTGCATTAAAGCTGTATACAGTTGTCAGATTTAAAGTTATCGTTTAGGTGATGCAACCATATGACCCCAATAAAGTCCTGTGAGTTTTAGCATCATATGTATATAGATGACAAACAAATCTACCATTTTACCCCAACATATAACTCACCCTTGTATCACTTTGTCTATCCAGTAACAACCTGAATGTTATTATCTAGAGCTCAACATCTCCAAAAACAAGCCCATACTCCCCATATTAATCCATTATACATACGCATTAATATGTATTACTATTGACAACACTGTTATTCCTTCAGTCTTCTTGACGGCTACCTAGACACATTTGGATTGACAACTTTCATTTGCACCTCACACTGAGTCCTTTGCAAGACCCAAGTAAGATTCTTAGGGCTCGATTTATCAAGCCCTTCTCCTCCCTATGACTGCAGGTTCTCACACGAGACCCTGCAGTCACGATTTATCAAGCAGCGGTCATTAGACCTCTGCTTCCCTACCCTCTTCTTCACCTCTTAGGTGGAGAACTTCAATCTCCCTGGCTCGTCCGACTAAGACGATTGACAGCTCATGCCCGCGCATGATTGGCTGTGTGTGGGCAGGGGGCGGAATTGCACGCAAGCGCAAAATAGCGCTCGTGTGCAATGTTAAATTCTGGCAGTGGATTGCTGCCCGCCAGAGGAGAGCCCAGGAGAGCTGGGGCGGAACAGGGGCGAATATGTACACCCCTGTCCGCCCTTGACTGATAAATCGAGCCCTTAATAACTCACTTATATCCCACCTGAATTACAATTCCAACTGTCAGAGTGTCCGGCCATCATTGCCTTCAAGAATAAAATGTAAAATCTTAATCCTAACATACAAATCCCTCACTTAAACTGCACCCTTCTATATATATCCCTTTGTCTGCAACCACTTTCCCTCCCTCCACCTACTCTACACAATACCTAATCGTCTACACCTCTTTCATTACCTCACCAAATTCTGTACCTATTCTTTTGTAGTTTTTGGTTCACACTATAAGACTTATTTTAGTTTTAAGTGTTCAGCCTCACCTGTTCAAAGATGCTTACAACCTAAATTAAAGGGATACTGAACCCAATTTTTTTCTTTCATGATTTAGATAGCGCATGCAATTTTAAGAAACTTTCTAATTTACTCTTATTATCAATTTTTCTTCGTTCTCTTGGTATCTTTATTTGAAAAAGCAGGAATGTAAGCTTACGAGCCAGCCCATCTTTGGTTCAGCACCTGGGTAGTGCTTACTGATTGGTGGGTAAATGTAGCCACCAATCATCAAGCGCTACCCAGATGCTGAATTAAAAATGGGCTGGCTTGTTAGAGTATATATAAATATACCAAGAGAATGAAGAAAAATTGAAATTAGGAGTAAAATAGAAAGTTGCTTAAAATTGCATGCTCTATCTGAATCATTAAAGAAAAAAAATGGGTTCAGTGTCCCTTTAACCTACTTTTATTTCACACCTGTCACCTTCTTTTTAAAATATTAATCAAGCGCTTTCTCTAAAACCATTCAAAAGAATTAAACAGTAGCCAATGATAAACTCACGCAGCTACCTCTTACTGGAGCATACGCAAGACTACATTATCCTGACTGGCTCACAGGTCTTATGCTAATTTATATTGGCAAGTGTGTGACTTTTGTTTAATCCCTTTGTTTTAAAAAAAATGAATGTCCTAATGAATAGAGCATTTTACTTTTATATTAACAGCTTTTAAAAGCAAAAGCCTAGACTAATAAAAGGGTTTTGGTTGAATGTGAAGTTGAAAGAGGTACACAGCTGAATAAACTTAGGGACAGGAGGTGGCATGGTCAGAACAGTGAATAACAAACAAATGGACTGTAAAGTAAAAGTATTTACAATTTTAACCACTGTATATTTTAAACAATTTGGACTAATTTGAGAGGGGAAGAGGTCTGCAATTCAATTGACAGCCAAACCAAGACCTCTAAATTTCTGATAATTTCAATAGTGATGGGATGTATCTTTCTTGTGTTCCAGAAGTCCTGAGCTCATCTACTCTCACTGTGGCCACAATGATCTAAAGCTCTCTGCTCGGGTAACATTATCTTGCCTCTCAAAGAATTTTAGAAAGGCAAATTTTAGCTTGCGAGATGTTTATCTTACTCAGCAGGTTCTGGATGTGAAGGAAAGATACCTACATTACAATATAATTCTCAACTAGTTCACAAAGATTTTGAGTGATTTCTCTTCATGCAGATGAGTTTTTGATCATGAGGCACTAAGTGTCTACATTCTGATTGTTATAATTTCTAGTACAAACCAAGCCAACATAAAGGAGGTAGGAGAAACTGGGAGAAAACTTTTAAATTAATATTGTGAGTTGTTGTATCCTGACCGTCATCCTTCCAACTATTAAGAACATGTAACTAAAAAAAATCTACATTACTTAACACATAAAATATAGAAAGACACACAACACAGATAAAATATTTATACAAAACAAATATTGCATAGCTTACCTTCTTTGATGGTTATCCTTTGGCAAGCATAGAAAAATACAAAAAATATCACTCACAATGTTTTTTATAATAGGACATAATGTGAACCTTAAATAAACATGAATGAAAAAGCACCTGCAGTTCCAAAAAAAGATGTTTAAGCAGAGTGTATATATACATACAAATATATATGTATACACAAGTATATACAAACACACACATTATAAACATACATACATATATACACATACATAAGTACAAATCTGCAAATCAGAAATTTCAAAATCCAAACTTATTCTAAAATTCATACTTTTTCACTAATATATATATATATATATATATATATTTTTATTTTTTTTAACCCCTTGAGTGCTAATGACGGCTTTGAGCCGTCACAGAGTTTCCCACTCTGGTGCTAATGAAGGCTCAGAGCCGTCACTAGCACTCTCCCACCTTGAGGGAGATCTGGGGGCTCCCACCCCGGCGATCGTGCCTGTAGAGTGACAGGCATCGCCGGGGCTTCCCGTTTTGCGTGGTGACGTCACGCGCAATAACGTGATGACGTCACCGCGCAACTTTATTGATACTTAACAATGTTAAGTATAGGAGCAGGGGGCATGCTGCTTAGAAGCCTGTATCTCAGGAATCTAAGCAGCTACAGACCTCCAAGACCCACTGTTGGAAAGGTAATCGCTTAACCTTTCCAACAGTGTAAGTCTTGAGGGTCTGAAAAAAAAAAAAAAAAAAAAAAAAAAAAAAAAAAGAATTGTTCAAAAAATAAAAAAACATTAAAAAATCTTAGCACCCAGGTGGTAAAGTGCTTAGCACTCAAAGGGTTAAATAAATTATCAAAATATACTATTTTCCCTGCCACTACGTAAAAAGGTATTACAAATTATATAAAAACACTTTTAGTTACATGTATAATTTGTATTAAAAAAATTAAAATATTGCCTAAATGACATAAGATATTGTTGTTTACACTTGGTTCCATTCCCTCTCCCAACTGTCCCATTATATATATATATATATATATATATACACACACACACACACATACATATATATATATATATATATATATATATATATAAAAACTTATACTGTATACACACACACAGTCCAAATAGCGCACTCTCACTGACAATTGAACGTCACAGGACCAGGGTGCAGTATCCAATATACAAGCAAAGTCCAATAATATATGCACTCTATGGATTTAAAGGGACATGAAACCCCCCAAAAATATTTCATGATTCAGATAGAACATACTATTGTAAAACAAATTTTCAATTTACTTTATTTATATAATAAATATATAATAAATTATATAATTTGCTCCATTCTCTTGGTATCCTTTTTTGAAGAAGCAATGCACTACTGGGAGCTATCTGAATACATTGGTTAGCCAATTACAAGACGAATATATGCGCAACTACCTATCAACAGCTCCTGAGTCTACCTAGTTATCCTTTTCAACAAAGAATATCAAGAGAACAAAACAAAATAGATAATAAGTAAATTGAAAAGTTGTTTAAAATCACTTGCTATCTGAATCATGAAAGAAAAAAAAATGGAGTTTCATGTCCCTTTAAGAGAGGAAGAGAGAGAAACAAATAAATAAATAAATAGAGACAGACATCCGTACATGCACATATACAAACACATTTTTCAATTAACCTAAAAGTCCTACAACATAAAAAATTGCCATTTTTTATCAAGCGTTCAATGGTAAGCAATTGCATTGTTTTATTAAGAAAAGCTGTGTTAGGTGTAAACAGTATGTTTGAAAAGTTATACCAAAATCACTGTATTTTTCATGTTGCCGATTTTTAAATAAAGTTAAAATGCCAGATATGTTTATTTTCTAACTACATTCAAACCTTTTTCAGCTATGATAAAAGCAAGGCTGGTTTCAAGGTGACTCAAATGTTGATGGACACATGGTCACACACACACAAACACAAAATAACAGAGACAACCAAGGTATCTCAGTAGGTACTATAACTCGGGGGTTCTTCAAACCAAAGGTCTGGCCCATTACTGGGTCGTAACACCATGTTTACGGAGTCGCGACTTGTGTGTGTGTTGTAGGAGAGTGTGTGTTGTATGAGAGTGTGTGTATGTGTTGTATGAGAGTGTGTGAGGGGTGTGTGTGTTGTATGAGAGTGTGTGAGCTGTATGTGTGTTGTATGAGAGTGTGTGTGGGGTGTGTGTGTTGTATGAGAGTGTGTGAGCTGTATGTGTGTTGTATGAGAGTGTGTTAGCTGTATGTGTGGGGTGTGTGTGTTGTATGAGAGTGTGTGAGCTGTATGTGTGTTGTATGAGAGTGTGTTAGCTGTATGTGTTGTATGAGAGTGTGTGAGCTGTATGTGTGTTGTATGAGAGTGTGTTAGCTGTATGTGTTGTATGAGAGTGTGTGTGGGGTGTGTGTGTTGTATGAGAGTGTGTGAGCTGTATGTGTGTTGTATGAGAGTGTGTTAGCTGTATGTGTTGTATGAGAGTGTGTGAGGGGTGTGTGTGTTGTATGAGAGTGTGTGAGCTGTATGTGTGTTGTATGAGAGTGTGTGTGGGGTGTGTGTGTTGTATGAGAGTGTGTGAGCTGTATGTGTGTTGTATGAGAGTGTGTTAGCTGTATGTGTTGTATGAGAGTGTGTGTGGGGTGTGTGTGTTGTATGAGAGTGTGTGAGCTGTATGTGTGTTGTATGAGAGTGTGTTAGCTGTATGTGTTGTATGAGAGTGTGTGAGGGGTGTGTGTGTTGTATGAGAGCGTGTTAGCTGTATGTGTTGTATGAGAGTGTGTGTGTTGTATTAGAGTGTGTGAGGGGTGTGTGTGTTGTATGAGAGTGTGCAAAGTTTGTGTATTGTATGACAATGTGTTAGGTGTGTGAGGTGTGTGTGTTGTATGAGAGTGTGTGAGGTGTGTGTGAGTTGTGTGTGTTGTATGAGAGTGTGTGAGGTGTGTGTGTTGTATGAGAGTGTGTAAGATGTGTGTGTTGTATGAGAGTGTGTGAGATGTGTGTGTTGTATGAGAGTGTGTGAGATGTGTGTGTTGTATGAGAGTGTGTGAGGTGTGTGTGTTGTATGAGAGTGTGTAAGATGTGTGTGTTGTATGAGAGTGTGTGAGATGTGTGTGTTGTATGAGAGTGTGTGAGATGTGTGTGTTGTATGAGAGTGTGTGAGATGTGTGTGTTGTATGAGAGTGTGTGAGGTGTGTGTGTGTTGTATTAGTGTGTGTGGGTTGTGTATGTGTTGTAATGCATGGATTAAATTAATATAAGCAACCATATCTTCAAAACCTTGTTTTAAAAATATTTAAAAAAAAAACAAAAAAAAACATAAAACAAATCCAACTAAAATCATCGAAAGACTTGAAGATCCATATCTATATTTAATCCCATTGGTTCTATACAGTTCAATGTATACATCCAATAGGTTTTATAGAGTGTGAAGGCTTGTTGTTTATCCCCTCCCATTAGATTAACTGGCATACTCTCTAATGCAGTGTTTTTCAACCAGTGTGCCGTGGCACACTAGTGTGCCGTGAGAGATCCTCAGGTGTGCCACGGCAGACTGACAACAGTGTGACATATTTTTAAAACTTTGCTTGTTTTTTACTCCCAGTGCAGGGGTAGTTTGTAGGAGGCATGGCATAACAGCACAATACATACAGTATGTGTGTGCTTGTGTGTATGAGTATATATATATATATATATATATATATATATATATGCTTTATTAGGCTACAATGTGTGATTTTTTTTAAATTTTGGGATGGTGGTGTGCCACGGGATTTTTTAATGTAAAAAAGTGTGCCACAGCAAAAAAAAGGTTAAAAATCACTGCTCTAATGCACTAAATTCCAACCCATTGATTTCCCTGGAAGCTATTTCTTAAAAGTGTTCACAAACTTTATATTTTTCACATTTAAGTTTTATATTAGTAAGATAAAACCCACAATTTATTTTTGCACGTTCTATATAAAAATTATAACAACATGTCAACCAAGCTTTACATAAAATGTAGCCTGGTGCAATTGGATTCTAAGCCTTGCAGCTGGGAAATACAAATCCTATTACCTAGTCTATTACCTCCTGCAAAGCCTCTTTTTTTTATTTTTTTTAAAGATTTTTTTATTAATTGTCTCCATCACAAAATACAATTGAATCAAAAGAAAACAAGCTTCAACGCCTTGCAGGGCTAAAAATACATAGTGACAATCCAGACAGATCATTATACAATATTTACCAAGAAAATAACATTTTCCATATAAAAAAAAATCAAGTTAGCTAGATAAAATGATGCACTGTCATAGATTTACTGTAATCTGTCAATACAGCTTGAATAATATTAGACAAATTTTTTCTAAACTTTATTTAAAACATACAGTTCAGAAAATTTCAGCTATGCTATCGCTAAAAGGAGAAAAAAAAAATAGAAAAAAAAAAAGAAAGGATGAATCTAGTGATTACCTGGGCTAAGCGTAGTTGAATAAATCAGATTTAAACAATGCTAAAACAGAACGAAACAAGAAGAAAAAAACAAAACAAAAAAAAAAAAAACATAATTTATGCTTACCTGATAAATTCCTTTCTTCTGTTGTGTGATCAGTCCACGGGTCATCATTACTTCTGGGATATAACTCCTCCCCAACAGGAAATGCAAGAGGATTCACCCAGCAGAGCTGCATATAGCTCCTCCCCTCTACGTCACTCCCAGTCATTCGACCAAGAATCAACGAGAAAGGAGAAACCAAGGGTGAAGTGGTGACTGGAGTATAATTTAAAAGATATTTACCTGCCTTAAAACAGGGCGGGCCGTGGACTGATCACACAACAGAAGAAAGGAATTTATCAGGTAAGCATAAATTATGTTTTCTTCTGTTATGTGTGATCAGTCCACGGGTCATCATTACTTCTGGGATACCAATACCAAAGCAAAAGTACACGGATGACGGGAGGGATAGGCAGGCTCATTATACAGAAGGAACCACTGCCTGAAGAACCTTTCTCCCAAAAATAGCCTCCGAAGAAGCAAAAGTGTAAAATTTGGAAAAAGTATGAAGCGAAGACCAAGTTGCAGCCTTGCAAATCTGTTCAACAGAGGCCTCATTCTTAAAGGCCCAAGTGGAAGCCACAGCTCTAGTAGAATGAGCTGTAATTCTTTCAGGAGGCTGCTGTCCAGCAGTCTCATAGGCTAAACGAATTATGCTACGAAGCCAGAAGGAGAGAGAGGTAGCCGAAGCCTTATGACCTCTCCTCTGACCAGAGTACACGACAAACAGGGAAGACGTTTGTCGAAAATCCTTAGTTGCCTGCAAGTAGAACTTGAGGGCACGAACTACATCCAGATTGTGTAGAAGACGTTCCTTCTTTGAAGAAGGATTTGGACACAAGGATGGAACAACAATCTCTTGATTGATATTCCTGTTAGTGACTACCTTAGGTAAGAACCCAGGTTTAGTACGCAGAACTACCTTGTCTGAGTGAAAAATCAGATAAGGAGAATCACAATGTAAGGCTGATAACTCAGAGACTCTTCGAGCCGAGGAAATAGCCATTAAAAACAGAACTTTCCAAGATAACAATTTTATATCAATGGAATGAAGGGGTTCAAACGGAACACCCTGTAAAACGTTAAGAACTAAGTTTAAACTCCATGGCGGAGCAACAGCTTTAAACACAGGCTTGATCCTAGCTAAAGCCTGACAAAAGGCCTGGACGTCTGGATTTTCTGACAGACGCCTGTGTAACAAGATGGACAGAGCTGAGATCTGTCCCTTTAATGAGCTAGCCGATAAACCCTTTTCTAAACCTTCTTGTAGAAAGGACAATATCCTAGTAATCCTAACCTTACTCCAGGAGTAACCTTTGGATTCGCACCAGTATAGGTATTTACGCCATATCTTATGGTAAATCCTTCTGGTAACAGGCTTCCTAGCCTGTATCAGGGTATCAATAACCGACTCAGAAAAACCACGTTTTGATAAAATCAAGCGTTCAATTTCCAAGCAGTCAGCTTCAGAGAAGTTAGATTTTGATGTTTGAATGGACCCTGTATCAGAAGGTCCTGTCTTAGAGGTAGAGACCAAGGCGGACAGGATGACATGTCCACTAGATCTGCATACCAAGTCCTGCGTGGCCATGCAGGCGCTATTAGAATCACTGATGCTCTCTCCTGTTTGATTTTGGCAATCAATCGAGGAAGCAGCGGGAAGGGTGGAAACACATAAGCCATCCCGAAGTTCCAAGGTGCTGTCAAAGCATCTATCAGAACCGCTCCCGGATCCCTGGATCTGGACCCGTAGTGAGGAAGTTTGGCGTTCTGGCGAGACGCCATGAGATCTATCTCTGGTTTGCCCCAACGTCGAAGTATTTGGGCAAAGACCTCCGGATGAAGTTCCCACTCCCCCGGATGAAAAGTCTGGCGACTCAAGAAATCCGCCTCCCAGTTCTCCACTCCCGGGATGTGGATTGCTGACAGGTGGCAAGAGTGAGACTCTGCCCAGCGAATTATCTTTGATACTTCCATCATTGCTAGGGAGCTTCTTGTCCCTCCTTGATGGTTGATGTAAGCTACAGTCGTGATGTTGTCCGACTGAAACCTGATGAACCCCCGAGTTTTTAACTGGGGCCAAGCCAGAAGGGCATGGAGAACTGCTCTCAATTCCAGAATGTTTATTGGCAGGAGACTTTCCTCCTGATTCCATTGTCCCTGAGCCTTCAGAGAATTCCAGACAGCGCCCCAACCTAGTAGGCTGGCGTCTGTTGTTACAATTGTCCAGTCCGGCCTGCTGAATGGCATCCCCCTGGACAGATGTGGCCGAGAAAGCCACCATAGAAGAGAGTTTCTGGTCTCTTGATCCAGATTCAGAGTAGGGGACAAGTCTGAGTAATCCCCATTCCACTGACTCAGCATGCACAATTGCAGCGGTCTGAGATGTAGACGTGCAAAGGGAACTATGTCCATTGCTGCTACCATTAAGCCGATCACCTCCATGCATTGAGCTACTGACGGGAGTTGAATGGAATGAAGGACACGGCATGCATTTAGAAGCTTTGTTAATCTGTCTTCTGTCAGATAAATCTTCATTTCTACAGAATCTATAAGAGTCCCCAAGAATGGAACTCTTGTGAGAGGAAAAAGAGAACTCTTCTTTTCGTTCACTTTCCATCCATGCGACCTTAGAAATGCCAGAACTAACTCTGTATGAGACTTGGCAGTTTGAAAGCTTGAAGCTTGTATCAGAATGTCGTCTAGGTACGGAGCTACCGAAATTCCTCGCGGTCTTAGTACCGCCAGAAGGGCACCCAGAACCTTTGTGAAGATTCTTGGAGCCGTAGCCAATCCGAATGGAAGAGCTACAAACTGGTAATGCCTGTCTAAGAAGGCAAACCTTAGATACCGGTAATGATCTTTGTGAATCGGTATGTGAAGGTAAGCATCCTTTAAATCCACTGTGGTCATGTACTGACCCTTTTGGATCATGGGTAAGATTGTCCGAATAGTTTCCATTTTGAACGATGGAACTCTTAAGAATTTGTTTAGGATCTTTAAATCCAAGATTGGCCTGAAAGTTCCCTCTTTTTTGGGAACCACAAACAGGTTTGAGTAAAACCCTTGTCCTTGTTCCGACCGCGGAACCGGATGGATCACTCCCATTAATAACAGATCTTGTACACAGCGTAGAAACGCTTCTTTCTTTATCTGGTTTGTTGACAACCTTGACAGATGAAATCTCCCTCTTGGGGGAGAGAATTTGAAGTCTAGAAGGTATCCCTGAGATATGATCTCTAGCGCCCAGGGATCCTGAACATCTCTTGCCCAAGCCTGGGCGAAGAGAGAGAGTCTGCCCCCCACTAGATCCGGTCCCGGATCGGGGGCCCTCGGTTCATGCTGTCTTTGGGGCAGCAGCAGGTTTCCTGGCCTGCTTGCCCTTGTTCCAGGACTGGTTAGGTTTCCAGCCTTGTCTGTAACGAGCAACAGCTCCTTCCTGTTTTGGTGCAGTGGAAGTTGATGCTGCTCCTGTTTTGAAATTCCGAAAGGGACGAAAATTAGACTGTCTAGCCTTAGCTTTGGCTTTGTCTTGAGGCAGGGCGTGGCCCTTACCTCCTGTAATGTCAGCGATAATTTCTTTCAAACCGGGCCCAAATAAAGTCTGCCCCTTGAAAGGTATATTAAGTAATTTGGACTTAGAAGTTACATCAGCTGACCAGGATTTTAGCCACAGCGCCCTACGTGCCTGAATGGCGAATCCTGAGTTCTTAGCCGTAAGTTTGGTTAAATGAACTACGGCCTCCGAAATGAATGAATTAGCTAGTTTAAGGACTCTAAGCCTGTCCGTAATGTCGTCCAGCGTAGTTGAACTAAGGTTCTCTTCCAGAGACTCAATCCAAAATGCTGCCGCAGCCGTAATCGGCGCGATGCATGCAAGGGGTTGCAATATAAAACCTTGTTGAACAAACATTTTCTTAAGGTAACCCTCTAATTTTTTATCCATTGGATCTGAAAAAGCACAGCTATCCTCCACCGGGATAGTGGTACGCTTAGCTAAAGTAGAAACTGCTCCCTCCACCTTAGGGACCGTTTGCCATAAGTCCCGTGTGGTGGCGTCTATTGGAAACATCTTTCTAAATATTGGAGGGGGTGAGAACGGCACACCGGGTCTATCCCACTCCTTAGTAACAATTTCAGTTAGTCTCTTAGGTATAGGAAAAACGTCAGTACTCGCCGGTACCGCAAAGTATTTATCCAACCTACACAATTTCTCTGGAATTGCAACAGTGTTACAATCATTAAGAGCCGCTAAAACCTCCCCTAGTAATACACGGAGGTTTTCCAATTTAAATTTAAAATTTGAAATATCTGAATCCAATCTGTTTGGATCAGAACCGTCACCCACAGAATGAAGCTCTCCGTCCTCATGCTCTGCAAGCTGTGACGCAGTATCAGACATGGCCCTAGTATTATCAGCGCACTCTGTTCTCACCCCAGAGTGATCACGCTTGCCTCTTAGTTCTGGTAATTTAGCCAAAACTTCAGTCATAACAGTAGCCATATCTTGTAATGTTATCTGTAATGGTCGCTCAGATGTACTAGGCGCCATAATATCACACACCTCCCGGGCGGGAGATGCAGGTACTGACACGTGAGGCGAGTTAGTCGGCATAACTCTCCCCTCGTTGTTTGGTGAAATTTGTTCAAATTGTACAGATTGGCTTTTATTTAAAGTAGCATCAATACAGTTAGTACATAAATTTCTATTGGGCTCCACCTTGGCATTGGAACAAATGACACAGGTATCTTCCTCTGAATCAGACATGTTTAACACACTAGCAATAAACTTGCAACTTGGTTACAATCTTATTTAACAAAAACGTACTGTGCCTCAAAGAAGCACTAAACGATTAAATGACAGTTGAAATAATGAACTGAAAGACAGTTATAGCATCAATCCTTAAAAACAACACAACTTTTAGCAAAGGTTTGTTCCCATTAGTAAAGTAACAATAATTAAATTTGAAAATAAAAATTACAGAGCAACGTTTTTAATCACAGTCAATATATAAGTCTCACAGCTCTGCTGAGAGAATCTACCTCCCTCCAAAGAAGTTTGAAGACCCCTGAGTTCTGTTAGAGATGAACCGGATCCTGCAGGAAATACAAGAGTAACTGACTGGAAATTTTTGATGCGTAGCAAAGAGCGCCAAAAACGGCCCCTCCCCCTCACACACAGCAGTGAGAGAGAAACGAAACTGTCACAATTAAAACAAGCAACTGCCAAGTGGAAAAATAATGCCCAAATATTTATTCACTCAGTACCTCAGAAAATGCAAACGATTCTACATTCCAGCAAAAACGTTTAACATGATAAATACCTATTAAAAGGTTTAGTGTACTTTTAACAGAGTAATTCCGGTGAAATACCATCCCCAGAATACTGAAGTGTAGAGTATACATACATGTCATTATAACGGTATGGCAGGATTTTCTCATCAATTCCATTCAGAAAATAAAAACTGCTACATACCTCAATGCAGATTCATCTGCCCGCTGTCCCCTGATCTGAAGCTTTTACCTCCCTCAGATGGCCGAGAAACAGCAATATGATCTTAACTACTCCGGTTAAAATCATAGTAAAAAACTCTGGTAGATTCTTCTTCAAACTCTGCCAGAGAGGCAATAACACGCTCCGGTGCTATTGTAAAATAACAAACTTTTGATTGAAGTTATAAAAACTAAATATAATCACCATAGTCCTCTCACACATCCTATCTAGTCGTTGGGTGCAAGAGAATGACTGGGAGTGACGTAGAGGGGAGGAGCTATATGCAGCTCTGCTGGGTGAATCCTCTTGCATTTCCTGTTGGGGAGGAGTTATATCCCAGAAGTAATGATGACCCGTGGACTGATCACACATAACAGAAGAAAGGGAACGATCTACCATCAATATCTTTAACTGCTCAAACAACTAGCTGACACTTCTGAGTTAACTATCCTTCCCAAATGTCGGTATCTGTCTGTCAGTACTAATTGTTGAAATATGGGAGAGTCCTGTAGTGGGGATATAATCTGGCTTTGCATATTACCTGGAAATGACATCATAACCGTTTCCCATTTTATCAGAAATGATTGCAATTTATTATCTAAAAAGATCATCGGATCTTTCATATCTATTGCTAATTGGAGTGACATTTTCATTACAAAGGCTACAATACTGGGTGCTTTCTTATCCTTCCAACTACTTAAAATCAGCTGTCTTGCCACTAATATAGCTGTGTTAACTAGATGTTTATTCAGGATCCCTTTCTCTTCAAACAGAAAGATAATTTGTTCTGGCATAAGTTTAACTTTGGATGGTAGGAATTTATTGAGCCAATATTCTACTTTACACCAAAAGTGTTTAATCTTTGGACAAAAATAAAAGGCATGGATCAAATAAGCTTCGGAGGAACTACATATTGAGCACTTAATAATTTCCGGTCTCTTCCATCTAGACATCAGCCAAGGGGTTGAATATGCTCTATTTAATAGTTTGATATGCGATTCTCTAAATTAAATTGCTGGAGTATATTCAAGAATCGATATGAAACTTTTTTTAAAGCGATCAAAATTTAAGTTTCTAAAATCCCTATGCCATTTAATATAGAGATCTAATATTTTCTCTTCAGCTTCTAAGGATATTATGCTTTTATATAAGAAGGAGATTAAATGTTTCCCAGATTGATAAATATTAATAATTGGATCTATAAGCCTTAAAGGGACACTAAACCCAATTTATTCATTCATGATTCAGATAGAGCATGCAATTTTAAGCAACTTTCTCATTTGCTCCTATTATCAAATTTTATTTGTTCTATTGTCTTTATTTGAAATAGCAGCAATGTAAGGTTAGGAGCCGGCCCATTTTTTCTTCAGCACCTGGGTAGTTCTTGCTGATTGAGAACAGACTGGGTTTAGATGGCGCTAAAAACTGTGGGATTGATTTTTTTAATTACTTCTCTTTTCTCACAAAATCTCTAAATAATTATCCTTATTTGGACCGTAAATCCCTCAGATCACCTAGATGGTGCTTTATTTTTAATTTTAATTTGGGGATATAATCTTACTGGAACCCTTTGAACAAATCCAATTTACACCTCTACATATAGTAATTAAACAATTTTATTTGATGAATCCACAAATATTAAAATGCCAAATTTAATAATTTAATTTGATCAAATCCACAAATGTTTCATTACCAAATTTAAACGAAATCCTTATACTCAAAAAATCCTGATACTTAAAATAGTGAACCTTATCTCCTAAACATATAAATCTTTAAAATTCTAAACAGTTTAATACCACACTCCACATTTACTCCATACAAAATCACACATACAGATGTCTAAAATTCTTAAGCTGTATCCATATAATATAAAACCATATAGAATCCTTATAGCTAAAATCCTTATAGCTGAAAGTCTTTAAGGCTAAAAATCTTCAACAGGCTTGTTGAAAATAAACAGTTATCTTAAGGAATAGGCTTTGTCTGGAAGGTGTCACTTTCAGGGAGATACAGTTGTTACCAAAAAATTAGATAGTGTTTTGTTTGTTCCGGTATCCTGAACAGTTATCTCAAGGATTAAACTTTGTATGAAAAATGTCACTTTCAGGGAGATACAGTTGTTACCAAAAAATTAGATAATGTTTTGTTTGTTCCGGTAACTATGCTGGTAATAAGCCTTTTTATTGTGGCATCCAAATCTCCCTTTGCTACAGGGGTTATCACCTGACAGTCCGTGAATACACACTTTGGACCTTGAGGTTCTCTTACCTCTCTCTTGAGCTTTCAGGGGTATGAGCTCCCACTAGTAATTTTTCCTGTTCTCACCCGCTCCTCTTGGTGGCTCCATTAGGCTGTACTTCTCCGGGTCGACCACGCTGTTGTTTGCGTGTCTGACGTCACCGGTCTTCCGATAAGCTTGTGTTACTTGTGCAAGTAATTCGTTCTCTGTTTCTTTTCCAGCTGTCCCAAGCCCAATTACCTCTGCACTTCAGTACCATGTACGCAGAGTAAGGGCTCCTTCTCACCAAATTTCCTCTTAAATCTGGTATTTAATAATAGCAGGGTTTATCAGGTCTATGACCTTATACTTTATCTTATCCTCTTAGTACAGTTAGTTCTACGCGTTTCACCTTTAGATTGGGGCTTTTTCAGGATACTGTGTACTGCTTTCAGCTCATTTAAATACCCCACAGTCTCAGGTGATTTGTTAATGAGTATTCTGACTTCCTCTCCCATTCTGAAAAAAAAACTGTCAAAAAGGAGGGATTCTCATGTTTTCTTTCTCCCCTAAGATCAATCCAGACTATAACATTTTATTATTTACAATGTTTATAATAATATAAAAAAACAGAATTTATGCTTACCTGATAAATTACTTTCTCCAACGGTGTGTCCGGTCCACGGCATCATCCTTACTTGTGGGAATATCTCTTCCCCAACAGGAAATGGCAAAGAGTCCCAGCAAAGCTGGCCATATAGTCCCTCCTAGGCTCCGCCCACCCCAGTCATTCGACCGACGGACAGGAGGAAAAATATAGGAGAAACCATATGGTACCGTGGTGACTGTAGTTAGAGAAAATAATTCATCAGACCTGATTAAAAAACCAGGGCGGGCCGTGGACCGGACACACCGTTAAAGAAAGTAATTTATCAGGTAAGCATAAATTCTGTTTTCTCCAACATTGGTGTGTCCGGTCCACAGCGTCATCCTTACTTGTGGGAACCAATACCAAAGCTTTAGGACACGGATGAAGGGAGGGAGCAAATCAGGTTACCTAAATGGAAGGCACCACGACGTGCAAAACCTTTCTCCCAAAAATAGCCTCCGAAGAAGCAAAAGTATCAAATTTGCAAAATTTTGCAAAAGTGTGCAGTGAAGACCAAGTCGCTGCCTTACATATCTGGTCAACAGAAGCCTCGTTCTTGAAGGCCCATGTGGAAGCCACAGCCCTAGTGGAGTGAGCTGTGATTCTTTCAGGAGGCTGCCGTCCGGCAGTCTCATAAGCCAATCGGATGATGCTTTTAAGCCAAAAGGAAAGAGAGGTAGAAGTCGCTTTTTGACCTCTCCTTTTACCAGAATAGACAACAAACAAAGAAGATGTTTGTCTGAAATCTTTTGTAGCCTCTAAATAGAATTTTAGAGCATGGACTACGTCCAAATTGTGTAACAAACGTTCCTTCTTTGAAACTGGATTCGGACATAAAGAAGGTACAACTATCTCTTGGTTAATATTCTTGTTAGAAACAACCTTTGGAAGAAAACCAGGCTTAGTACGCAAAACCACCTTATCTGCATGGAACACCAGATAGGGCGGAGAACACTGCAGAGCAGATAACTCTGAAACTCTTCTAGCAGAAGAAATAGCAACCAAAAACAAAACTTTCCAAGATAGTAACTTAATATCTATAGAACGTAAAGGTTCAAACGGAACCCCTTGAAGAACTGAAAGAACTAGATTTAGACTCCAGGGAGGAGTCAAAGGTCTGTAAACAGGCTTGATCCTAACCAGAGCCTGAACACATGCTTGAACATCTGGCACAGCTGCCAGTCTTTTGTGTAGTAAGACAGATAAAGCAGAGATCTGTCCCTTTAGAGAACTTGCAGATAATCCTTTCTCCAAACCTTCTTGTAGAAAGGAGAGAATCTTAGGAATTTTTATCTTATTCCATGGGAATCCTTTGGATTCACACCAACAGATATATCTTTTCCATATTTTATGGTAAATCTTTCTAGTTACCGGTTTTCTGGCCTGAACCAGAGTATCTATCAGAGAATCTGAAAACCCACGCTTTGATAGAATCAAGCGTTCAATCTCCAAGCCGTCAGCTGGAGGGAGACCAGATTTGGATGTTCGAATGGACCCTGAACAAGAAGGTCCTGTCTCAAAGGTAGCTTCCATGGTGGAACCGATGACATATTCACCAGGTCTGCATACCAAGTCCTGCGTGGCCACGCAGGAGCTATCAAGATCACCGAGGCCCTCTCCTGTTTGATCCTGGCTACCAGCCTGGGAATGAGAGGAAACGGTGGAAATACATAAGCTAGGTTGAAGGTCCAAGGTGCTACTAGTGCATCTACTAGAGTTGCCTTGGGATCCCTGGATTTGGACCCGTAGCAAGGAACCATGAAGTTCTGACGAGACGCCATCAGATCCATGTCTGGAATGCCCCATAATTGAGTTAGTTGGGCAAAGATCTCCGGGTGGAGTTCCCACTCCCCCGGATGGAATGTCTGACGACTCAGATAATCCGCTTCCCAGTTTTCCACACCTGGGATGTGGATCGCAGATAGGTGGCAGGAGTGATCCTCCGCCCATTGAATTATTTTGGTCACTTCTTTCATCGCCAGGGAACTCCTTGTTCCCCCCTGATGATTGATATACGCAACGGTCGTCATGTTGTCCGATTGGAATCTTATGAATCTGGCCTTTGCTTAGCTGAGGCCAAGCCCTGAGAGCATTGAAGATCGCTCTTAGTTCCAGAATGTTTATCGGGAGAAGAGATTCTTCCCGAGACCATAGTCCCTGAGCTTTCAGGGATTCCCAGACCGCGCCCTAGCCCACTAGACTGGCGTCGGTCATGACAATGACCCACTCTGGTCTGCGGAAGCTCATTCCCTAGGATAGATGGTCCAGGGTCAGCCACCAACGGAGTGAATCTCTGGTCTTCTGATCTACTTGAATCATTGGAGACAAGTCTGTATAGTCCCCATTCCACTGTTTGAGCATGCACAGTTGTAATGGTCTTAGATTAATTCGTGCAAAAGGAACTATGTCCATTGCTGCAACCATCAACCCTACTACTTCCATGCACTGCGCTATGGAAGGACGTGGAACAGAATGAAGAACTTGACAAGTGCTTAGAAGTTTTGACTTTCTGACCTCTGTCAGAAAAATCCTCATTTCTAAGGAATCTATTATTGTTCCCAAGAAGGGAACTCTTGTTGACGGAGACAGAAAACTTTTTTCTATGTTCACCTTCCATCCGTGTGATCTGAGAAATGCCAGAACGATGTCTGTATGAGCCTTTGCTTTTGACAGGGACGACGCTTGTATTAGAATGTCGTCCAAGTAAGGTACTACTGCAATGCCCCTCGGTCTTAGAACCGCTAGAAGGGACCCTAGTACCTTTGTGAAAATCCTTGGAGCAGTGGCTAACCCGAATGGGAGGGCCACAAACTGGTAATGTTTGTCCAGAAAGGCGAACCTTAGGAACTGATGATGTTCTTTGTGGATAGGAATATGTAGGTACGCATCCTTTAGATCCACGGTAGTCATAAATTGACCTTCCTGGATAGTGGGTAGCATCGTTCGAATGGTTTCCATCTTGAACGATGGTACCCTGAGAAATTTGTTTAGGATCTTCAAATCCAAAATTGGTCTGAAAGTTCCCTCTTTTTTGGGAACTACGAACAGATTTGAATAAAATCCCATTCCTTGTTCCTTTATTGGAACTGGGTGTATCACTCCCATCTTTAACAGGTCTTCTACACAATGTAAGAACGCCTGTCTCTTTATTTGGTTTAAGGATAAGTGAGACATGTGGAACCTTCCCCTTGGGGGTAGTTCCCTGAATTCCAGAAGATAACCCTGAGAAACTATTTCTAGTGCCCAGGGATCCTGAACATCTCTTGCCCAAGCCTGAGCAAAGAGAGAGAGTCTGCCCCCTACTAGATCCGGTCCCGGATCGGGGGCTACTCCTTCATGCTGTTTTGTTAGCAGCAGCAGGCTTCTTGGCCTGCTTACCCTTGTTCCAGCCTTGCATTGGTTTCCAGGCTGGTTTGGGTTGTGAGGCATTACCCTCTTGCTTAGAGGATGCAGAATTAGAGGCCGGTCCGTTCCTGAAATTGCGAAAGGAACGAAAATTAGACTTATTCTTGGCCTTGAAAGGCCTATCTTGTGGAAGGGCGTGGCCCTTTCCCCCAGTGATGTCTGAAATAATCTCTTTCAATTCTGGTCCAAATAGAGTTTTACCTTTGAAAGGGATGTTAAGCAATTTTGTCTTGGATGACACATCCGCTGACCAAGACTTTAGCCAAAGCGCTCTGCGCGCCACGATTGCAAACCCTGAATTTTTCGCCGCTAATCTAGCTAATTGCAAAGCGGCATCTAAAATAAAAGAGTTAGCCAACTTAAGTGCGTGAACTCTGTCCATAACCTCCTCATATGGAGTCTCTCTACTGAGCGACTTTTCTAGTTCCTCGAACCAGAACCACGCTGCTGTAGTGACAGGAACAATGCACGAAATGGGTTGTAGAAGGTAACCTTGCTGTACAAAAATCTTTTTAAGCAAACCCTCCAATTTTTTATCCATAGGATCTTTGAAAGCACAACTATCCTCGATAGGAATAGTAGTGCGCTTGTTTAGAGTAGAAACTGCCCCCTCGACCTTAGGGACTGTCTGCCATAAGTCCTTTCTGGGGTCGACCATAGGAAATAATTTCTTAAATATAGGGGGGGGGGGAACAAAAGGTATGCCGGGCTTTTCCCACTCCTTATTGACTATGTCCGATACCCGCTTGGGTATAGGAAAAGCGTCGGGGTGCACCGGAACCTCTAGGAACTTGTCCATCTTACATAATTTCTCTGGAATGACCAAGTTGTCACAGTCATCCAGAGTAGATAACACCTCCTTAAGCAGTGCGCGGAGATGTTCTAATTTAAATTTAAATGTCACAACATCAGGTTCAGCTTGTTGAGAAATTTTTCCTGAATCTGAAATTTCCCCATCTGACAAAACCTCCCTCATGGCCACTTCAGATTGGTGTGAGGGTATGACAGAACAATTATCATCAGCGCCCTCCTGCTCTTCAGTGTTTAAAACAGAGCAATCGCGCTTTCTCTGATATGTAGGCATTTTGGATAAAATATTTGCTATGGAGTTATCCATTACAGCCGTCAATTGTTGCATGGTAATAAGCATTGGCGCGCTAGATGTGCTAGGGGCCTCCTGCGTGGGCAAAACTGGTGTAGACACAGTAGGAGATGATGTAGTATCATGTTTACTCCCCTCATCTGAGGAATCATCTTGGGCAATTTCATTATCTGTGGCAGTACTGTCCTTACTTTGTTTGGACGCTATGGCACAATTATCACACAAATTTAAATGGGGAGACACATTGGCTTTCATACATATAGAACATAGCTTATCCGAAGGCACAGACATGTTAAACAGGCTTAAACTTGTCAATAAAGCACAAAAAACATTTTAAAACAAAACCGTTACTGTCTCTTTAAATTTTAAACAGAAAACACTTTATTACTAAATATGTGAAAAAGTATGAAGGAATTGTTCAAAAATTACACCACAGTGTCTTAAAGCATTAAGAGTATTGCACACCAATTTTCAGAGCTTTAACCCTTAAAATAACGGAACCAGAGCCGTTTACAAATTTAACCCCTATACAGTCCCAGCTATAGCCTTTGCTGTGACCTAACCAAGCCCAGAGGGGAATACGATACCAAGTGACGCCTTCTAGAAACTTTTCCAGCTACTTTCAGATCCTCACACATGCATCTGCATGTCTTGCTCTCAAAAACCACTGCTCAGTAATGGCGCGAAAATGAGGCTCAGCCTACAACTGGGAAGGCCCTCCCTGACTGGAAAAGGTGTCTAACATAGTGCCTGCCGTTAAAAAACGTTCCCCAAGTTTATAAATGTGAATTATCAGCATAAACATGTATAAAATGCCCAAATAAAGCAATCGATTTAGCCCATAAAAGTGTCTACCAGTTTTATAGCCCATATTAAGCCCTTTATTCTGTTTGCTTGACTAAGAAAATAGCTTACCGGTCCCCATGAGGGGAAATGACAGCCTTCCAGCATTACATGGTCTTGTTAGAAATATGGCTAGTCATACCTTAAGCAGAAAAGTCTGCTAACTGTTTCCCCCAACTGAAGTTACTTCATCTCAACAGTCCTATGTGGAAACAGCAATCGATTTTAGTTACTGTCTGCTAAAATCATCTTCCTCTCACAAACAGAAATCTTCATCCTTTTCTGTTTCAAAGTAAATAGTACATACCAGCACTATTTTAAAATAACAAACACTTGATAGAAGAATAAAAAACTACATTTAAACACCAAAAAACTCTTAACCATCTCCGTGGAGATGTTGCCTGTGCAACGGCAAAGAGAATGACTGGGGTGGGCGGAGCCTAGGAGGGACTATATGGCCAGCTTTGCTGGGACTCTTTGCCATTTCCTGTTGGGGAAGAGATATTCCCACAAGTAAGGATGACGCCGTGGACCGGACACACCAATGTTGGAGAAATAATAAATATATGGATACACAATATTTCTTATTACACATACTTTCTAAAAAAACTTAATAATAATAAATATATAAGAAAATTATTACATCTAATGACATTAAAATTTAATATAATACAATTTTTTATAAAGGATTTCTTCTCATACAAATCAAATTTATTTCTATTGATAGGTGATTTTATACCTTGAGACTTTTATATTATTTTACAATCCATAGAGACCAGAATTAAATTTATACTACGTTAAAAAAGGACCAAATCTCTAACTCGGAGTTTAACCCATTCGGATAAAGGGTATTAAAATTATAAATCACCTCAGCTTCTTTCCTTAAAATTTTATTTTCATAATCCCCCCCCCTCTCCAGTTACCTTGTACCTTACAAAGGCCCCAATATTTAAGATCTTTTATATTGTTCTTATGGGTGTCCCTAAAATGTTGATAAAGGTGGGTCTCTAGGTTCCCTTTTTCTATATTCCAAAGATGCTCACGTATCCTGTCTCTGAGCATCCTTGTCGTTTCTCCTACATAAATTAGATTGCATGAACATTGCAACATATAAACAACACCTTTACTATTACATCTAATAGTGTCCCTTATCTTATATTCCTTATCTGTACCAGGGATTATGACACTTTTCCTTTTAGTACTATACCTACAGGATTTACACATCGTACATGGGAAGAAACCTCTTACGTCCTTCCCCCATAAATCCTTGTCTTTATTCCTATTACTCACTTTCTTCCTTTTAAACTCACTAGGTGCCAGTATTGTTTTGAAATTATTGGTCTTCTTATAGACCATCCTTGGTCTATAAGCCCGGTGACGTAAGACGCGCAGACAACAGCGTGGTCGACCTGGTGAAGTACGGCCTAACCGAGCCACCAAGAGGAGCGGGTGAGGACAGATAAAAATTACTAGTGGGAGCTCATACCCCTGAAAGTTCAAGAGAGGTAAGAGAACCTCAAGGTCCGAAGTGTGTATTCACGGACTGTCAGGTGATAACCCCTGTAGCAGAGGGAGATTTGGATGTCACAATAAAAAGGCTTATTACCAGCATAGATAAGGGAACAAACAAAACATTATCTAATTTTTTGGTAACAACTGTATCTCCCTGAAAGTGACACTTTTCATACAAAGTTTAATCCTTGAGATAACTGTTCATTGAATTACGAAAAAAAAGGCTTATTACCAACACAGATACCGCAACAAACAAAAAACTATCTAATTTTTGGTAACAATTGTATCTCCCTGAAAGTGACACCTTCCAGACAAAGCCTATTCCTTGAGATAACTGTTTATTTTCAACAAGCCTGTTGAAGATTTTTAGCCTTAAAGACTTTCAGCTATAAGGATTTTAGCTATAAGGATTCTATATGCTTTTATATTATATGGATACAGCTTAAGAATTTTAGACATCTGTATGTGTGATTTTGTATGGAGTAAATGTGGAGTGTGGTATTAAACTGTTTAGAATTTTAAAGATTTATATGTTTAGGAGATAAGGTTCACTTTTTTAAGTATCAGGATTTTTTGAGTATAAGGATTTCTTTTAAATTTGGTAATGAAACATTTGTGGATTTGATCAAATTAAATTATTAAATTTGGTATTTTAATATTTGTGGATTCATCAAATAAAATTGTTTAATTACTATATGTAGAGGTGTAAATTGGATTTGTTCAAAGGGTTCCAGTAAGATTATATCCCCAAATTAAAAATAAAGCACCATCTAGGTGATCTGAGGGATTTACGGTCCAAATAAGGATAATTATTTTGAGATTTTGTGAGAAAAGAGAAGTAATTAAAAAATCAATCCCACAGCTTTTAGCTCCATCTAAACCCAGTCTGTTCTCTTTTTGTACAAATATTTACTACCTAGGAAGGAGGTAGTTACATTAGATTGGCAAGTTGGGAGGAGTATAGCGCTTCACCTCATATTTATTGTTTTAAATTAGTGCTTGCTGATTGGTTTGCTACATTTAGCCACCAATCAGCAAGTGCTAACCAGGTGCTGAACCAAAAATGGGACGGCTCTTAAGCTTACAGTCTAGCTTTTTAACCCCTTAATGACCGAACCATTTTTCAATTTTCTTACCCTTAATGACAATGGCTATTTTTACATTTCTGCCGTGTTTGTGTTTAGCTGTAATTTTCCTCTTACTCATTTACTGTACCCACACATATTATATAACGTTTTTCTCACCATTAAATGGACTTTCTAAATATACCATTATTTTCATCATATCTTATAATTTACTATAAAAAAAATATAAAATATGAGGAAAAAATAAAAAACCCCCACTTTTTCTAACTTTGACCCCCAAAATCTGTTACACATCTACAACCACCAAATAACACCCATTCTAAATAGTTTCTAAATTTTGTCCCGAGTTTAGAAATACCCAATGTTTACATGTTCTTTGCTTTTTTTGCAAGCTATAGGGCAAAAAATACAAGTAGCACTTTGCTATTTACAAACCACTTTTTTTTTAAATTAGCGCTAGTTACATTGGAACACTGATATCTTTCAGGAATCCCAGAATATCCCTTGACATGTATATATTTTTATTTAGAAGAGATCCCAAAGTATTGATCTAGGCCCATTTTGGTATATTTCATGCCCCCATTTCACCGCCAAATGCGATCAAATAAAAAAAAATTGTTGACTTTTTCCCAACTTTTTTCACAAACTTTAGGTTTCTCGCTGAATTTATTTACAAACAACTTGTGCAATTATGGCATAAATGGTTGTAAATACTTCTCTGGGATCCCCTTTGTTCAGAAATAGCAGACATATATGGCTTTGGCGTTGCTTTTTGGTAATTAGAAGGCCGCTATATGCCGCTGCACACCACATGTGTATTATGCCCAGCAGTGAAGGGGTTAATTAGGGAGCTTGTAGGGAGCTTTTAGGTTTAATTTTAGTTTTAGTGTAGTGTAGTAGACAACCCAAATTATTGATCTAGGCCCATTTTGGTATATTTCATGCCACCATTTCACCGCCAAATACGATCAAATAAAAAAAAAACTGTTAAATTTTTAACAATTTTAGGTTTCTCACTAAAATTATTTACAAACAGCTTGTGCAATTATGGCACACATGGTTGTAAATGCTTCTATGGGATCCCCTTTGTTCAGAAATAGCAGATATATATGGCTTTGGCGTTGCTTTTTGGTAATAATAAGGCCGTTAAATGATGCTGCGCACCACACTTATAATATGCCCAGCAGTTAAGGGGTTAATTAGGTAGCTTGTAGGGTTAATTTTTAGCTTTAGTGTAGAGATCAGCCTCCCACCTGACACATCCCACCCCCTGATCTCCCCCTGACCCCCCTCAAACAGCTCTCTTCCCTCCCCCACCTCACAATTGTCACCGCCATCTTAAGTACTGGCAGAAAGTCTGCCAGTACTGAAATAAAAATATTTTTTTTTATTTTTTTTCATACAGTCTGCAGTGATGGATCCCCCCTTACCCCACAACCTCCCTGATCCCCCCCATACATCTCTCTAACCCTCCCCCTCTACCTATTTGCCGCCATCTTGGGTACTGGCAGCTGTTTACCAGTACCCAATTTGCCCCCCAAATTACTTTTACTTTGTTATTTAAAACATTTGTTTTCTGTAGTGTAGCTGCCCCCCCTAAATAATCTACTTCCCTCCCCCTCCCAGATCCCTTACTAAGCAACATAGATCCCCCTGCATCTGCCTCTGTCTTTATTTTATTTTTTTCACTTGCGGGCACCCGCCGCACCCGCGGGCACCTCGCCGCACCCGCCCCCAATCGCCGCACCGGCCGAAAATACATTGCTACACTAGGATTGGAGATATAAAGAGCTTAAAACATACTGTGCTCTTACAAGATGCTCGCTGCCACCAACGAATATGTGACTTATCATTGCCGATGCAGAGAGGGCCACAGAGTGGCCCTTTCTGGATCGGTGTGTAAAATAAGGGATTGCAGTGATGCCTCAATATTGAGGCATCACTACAATCCCTTGGAAGCAGCTGGAAGCGATCATGATCGCTTCCAGCACTTCTAACAACAGAGGACGTACCAGGTACGTCAATTGTCATTAAGGGGAGTTTTTTCCATGACGTACCTGGTACGTCCTCTGTCATTAAGGGGTTAAAATCAAGATAGCATGTGAACGAGAAAAAATTGATAATAGGAGTGAATTAGAAAGTTGCTTAAAATTGCATGCTGTACGACTTCCGGTGGGCGGCGTTTGAAGATGGCCACAGATTCTTGGAGCTCTGCATAGCTTGTGGAAGAAGTGACATTACACTTAGCCATCCTTACATCCCTTGGCAATATCTTGTGCCCGGGAACTATCTTGGATCGAGGCATACCACCTCTTGGCCGCCGAGAAGCAAATTAAAGTAAAAAAGGATATTTAACGCAGTGACAAGCATTCTCCCGCCACGTGGGGTACATGTACAATGGAGACTCTCACTTCTGGTAAATCGGATGCAACCATCCAAGTATTGGCTGAAATAAAAGCCTTTTTCATGCCCAGGCTAGATCTACTTCTATCCTCCTGCACGAGTCTATGTGCAGCAATGAGAATATCGGAAATCCCCCCCCTGCTGGAGAGCAACACGTTAAATCACCCGGGTCATATCTGGTATACTACAACTAGCGTCCCTGCATCCTATACATATGAGGCAGCGAGCGGTCTATCAGACCTAACCTTCACGCAACTGAAAGCAGCGACAGAGATGCCAATGACGCTGAAGTCTGCTGCAGATCCACACTGCGAATCACAATGGGACTTGCTGTTGTCCTCCTCACCCTCTCTGGCGTGTAACCTAGATGGATTGAGCAGTAAGGGAGGTATTGCCTATTACATCTGCAGCCCTACAAACCGCACTAAGAATACCCATGATCGCTGCTTTGTTTTATTTATCACGGCATTCACTGCTGGCTTATTTGAAGGGGGGAGAACCGGTATGAAAACGGAGGATGTGCCTTTACAATTGAATGAGATGCGTCTACCTACTGGGGTTGGCTGAATTATAACCCACTTGTTTTATCGGTCGCTATTGACCTTTCTGCTCTAAAGGACACTTCTCTTGTCTCTGGTGGACTTTGATACTGGCACTGTGGGTACACCGGACTAGTAATCTGTATGAAACTGAACATATTTGATCTTTATTGTTGTGATTTAAATGTTTTTTTTTTTTTTCCCCACTTGTTGCCTTTCTGCTCTATTATAATATTTACATGTTCTATTGGTATGGACTGAATACAGCTTGTGTTATCATTTTTAAGGCAGCAGAAGTTTTAGTTAGAGCACAAATAATTTACGTTGCAAAACTTTAATTCTAAATCTACCACTCATTATGCTCAATGATTGAATACGGTGTGTATAAATGTTTCATTGTAACTTACTTAAATTTCTTTCTTTATGTACCTTTCACTCTAAATGCCAGCAGATTGCAGTTGATTACTATTCTTATAATTTAATCTGGGATGACTGTATAAATGTAATGTGTAGGCTCGGTGCAGCAGAGGATCTCACATTTTAGGCAATATAACCTACAAGTAGTCTGCCAGCAGTCTTAACCAAGGTGAATTACACGAGCACCTAACACCTTCTTAATATCATATCCCACTTCTACCTGACTGTTACTCTACTCCCAGTATTTTTACTTAGTTAGTGGTAAATTCTGATTTTAATATAGGTTATCAGAAAGCAATCTTGTCATCTCCCAATTAGGATCGATATTTATCCCCTCTAGCATGCTATCATGCTATACTGTTTTTCGTTGTCTTGGGTTTTCTGTCATGCTGTTTCCTGCTTGTTTGTGTCTTTTTACAGACTCAAAATAGTAAGCGAAGTCCATCTAATATAATGCATACACTTACATTATACCACTTAATTGTTTATAAGCTCTAAAAACTAACTACTAGACTAGCCTATCATTATACGCCATATAATTTTACACTGCGGCTGTCACGTCTTTCCACTTCTGTGGAATACTACCGTATTGCATAAAGCGGTGTGGCAGAAATGCTTCTAATGTCGCAATATGGCTTCAATGTACACTTCCAGTACATTTATTTTATATAATTGCTGACTGAGTGATTTGTATTTGGGGCCAACATTTGATAGTGGGTGTACTAGCTGACATGGTAAACTGGCGGTCCCTGACTGTTTATTGATCATTTTGGACTATCTTGTTAACAATATTGGGGATGTTCTAGAGTGGCCAGTGAATTAGTCTACCACTATACACACATTTCAGCCTCTTATATTCTTTAAGACATGCCTTTTTTTTTGTTTGCTTGCTCCTTTCTCTCCTTTTTTTTTTTTTTCTTCCTTTGTTCTCTGTTAATTTTAGTTTTGTTTATAGGTTTATAGGTGTTTAGTTGTATTAGTTCATAAAATAACAAAACCCCAACATTGAGGTGCATATGCATATAACCTAGATGTCACTCAAATCCGAAGACGTTTCTTGCATTTCTTACTATCAACGTGATTATTGCATTTTCATGTATCTGAGAATGTATATTGTTACATTTCTTTCTAATGCTTTATCAATTTTGTAATCCCTTAGCACACCCTGCGTGGTGTGTTACGGATATTTGTTTTACGAATGTACCTTGTGTTGGTGATAAAAAAAAAAAATAAAAAAAAAAAATAAAAAAAAAAATTGCATGCTGTACCTGAATCATGAAAGACAAAATTTGGGTTTCGTATCCCTTTAAGTTACTTGGATTGAAATCTGTCAATTTATTAGTGTCAATAAAATGTCGTACTTGCAAATATGCAAAAATGTGTACTCTTTTCAGATTATATTCATTAACTAGGGAATCAAAAGTTTTGACCAATTTCGTCTGTGGGTCTATAAGTTGGAAGACTTTTTTAGCCCAATCATAAAAGGCACGTGTTTCTATACCACTTGTAAATTGTGGATTTCCCCTTATAGGTAAATATTGTGATATTTTATACTCTGTCTGCAGGATATGACATATTTTCTTCCAGGCTTGTGTAATATTGTGGACAGTATATTAAAAATGTATTCTTTCGGAAGACTTTATCAAAGGATAGTGCGGAAGGGCTCTGAGCGAAAGGAGAGAAATTGCAGCCTCCTCATTTTGATAATTAGTAATATATTCTGTACCTGTTCACCAGTCTAGCGCATTCTTGGCCAAGGAGACCCAGTTATAAAGTTTCAAATTAGGGAGGGCTAGCCCCCCCGTCTATTCTCAAGTGTGCTAAATTTTTGAGTGCTATCCGGGGCTTCCCTTTTCCCCATATAAATTGTAAACATATATAATAAAGTACCCATTAAAAAAAAAAAAAAAAAAAAACTAAAATCATCGAAAGACTTGAAGATCCATATCTATATTTAATCCCATTGGTTCTATACAGTTCAATGTATACATCCAATAGGTTTTATAGTGCGAAGACTTGTTGTTTATCCCCTCCCATTAGATTAACTGGCATACTCTCTACTGCTCTAAATTCCAACCCATGGATTTTTCACATTTAAGTTTTATAGAAGTAAGATAAAGCCCACAATTTATTTTTGCATGTTCTATATAAAAAATATAACAACATGTCAACTGATATACCCTAATTTTCATTAACAGGGCTTGACAAATTACTATATATATATTATATAGCTTGATATACTTAGATATTCATTGGTACATTCAAATTAGGCCATGGCTCACAGTTTTAGAGCCCCAAAGACATCCTTGGATGCTCCCCACTTACTCCTACTGGCTTCCACAAGCTTCACTTAAAAAGTAGCCTGGTGCGATTGGATTCTAAGCCTTGCAGCTGGTAAATACAAATCCAACGTTGGCCAAGCCCAGTGTCTATTACCTCCTGCAAAGCCTCTTACCAATAACGTAGGGGGGTTGAGGGAGTCACTTAATTGCACATGTAAGAGTGATTCTGTCCAGAGTAGTCAGTAACATGGATTGATTGGGGACCAAGCAGCTAGGAGTATGTGAACATGTATGTAGCCCTGCTCTGCAGTAAAGTAGTTCTCCTCGCAAACAACATATATTCACATGAGAATGATTTACTAAATGCTAACTGACTCCTCTCTTGGCATACTTGGTTGAAGGAGCAGCAATGCACTACTGGGAACTAGCTGAACACATTGGTAAGCCAATGACAAGAGGCATATATGTGCAGCCTCTAATCAGTAGCTAATTCCCAGCTCCTGAGCCTACCTCAGTATGCTTTTTAACAACAGATATCAAAAGAACAAAGCAAATTAGTTAATATAAGTTAATTGGAAAGTTGTTTAAAATTGTATGCTCTATCTGAATCATGAAATGCATTTTTTTTGGGCTTCATCTCCCTTTGAGCAGAGCACAGAGCTGTGGAGCAGTGAGTAAATAAACTAACATAACTGCTGCAGCTTAATGTGAAAGAAGAAAAAAAAAATAAAAAAAAAAAATGTTCACATTCTTCTAATCCATTTAAAGGCAGCAAGAAATCGTGGGGTTAAACCCTCAGTGGTAATGACATTTGGTTCCCGTGCTGGCTATCATGGAGATTTGCTCTCACATAAATCAATCCTTGGCCTCTGTCAGACTGCATCAGAGAGAGGCCTCTCCCTTACGCAATTACTCTGTCAGGAGCTAAAAACAATATGGTGACATTTCTATGAGAACTAACCCTAAAAGAGTTTTTATGTTATTTTAATTGTCACAAATTACAAAATGAATCGCTATATTAAAGGGATATGAAACCCAAATATTTTCTTTTGAGATTCCGACAGAGCACACCCTTTTTAAAAGTTTTACATTTACTTCTATTATCAAATTTGCTTTGTTACCATGATATTCTGTGTTGCAGAGATACTTAGGTAGGTGTCTGGAGCACTATATGGTAGGAAATTGTGCTGCCATATAGTGCTCTTGCAAATGGGTAACATTCTTGCAAAGCTGCTGCCAAATAGTGCTCCAGAAATGGCCTGGCTCCTAAGCATATGTCCCTGTTTTTCAAGTATAAGATACCAAGAGAGCGAAGAAAAACTGATAATAGAAGTAAATTAGAAAGTTGTTTAATATTGCATGTTCTATCTGAATCATGAAAACAAAATTGATTTCATGTCCCTTTAAGCAGTAAAATTCAACATTCAAAATGATGCATAGAAAATGTGGCATCTCCTGAACAGCACTGCTCATTAACCTACCTCTAAAATAGTTATTAAGCTGACAACATTCTACTGGTAGGTTACACAAGAGAATGTATGTCCACATCACACCAAGGGGGTATGGAGTGAATATATACAAGACTTCCACTCTAACCCCCTTAGACCAGGGCATGACAAACCTTGGAGTCCTGTAATTTGAATTGTGTTATCCTTAAAAAACATACCTAGGTAGGTGCACTAATGGGAGAGAGCAGCTGATTGGTGACTACATATACATCCCTTGTCACTGGATCACTCAATGGGGGTAGATTTAAAAAGCAACGGATGCTGCAATCTACCCCCGTTGTTTACAGATCGCTGGAAACGAGAGTCATAAGACCGCTGCTCCTTAACTCTTTCGCCCACCTCTGAGGCGGCGGTCAGCAATCATCCCGATCGGCTACCCTGCTAGCGGCCGATTGGGCGTGAATCTGCAGGGGGGCGGCATTCACAAGCATTTCACTAGAAATGCTTGTGCAATGTTAAACGCTGTCTGCATTTAGCGATGTCGGGCGGACATGATCCGCTACAGCTGATTATATCCGGCCGACATTTAATAAATCGCCCCGAATGTGTTCAGCTAGCCCCTAGTAGTGCAAATCTGCATTTCTGCTCTTCCAACAATGCTATCTTTCAAAACCTCTAAAGTATCTAAAAAATTTAGCCAGCGCTAAAAAAAGGAGGACAACCAAATATTTATCTAATAATAAAGGTGGCTGAAAGAATCTGGGGTTGCCATTTCCCTTGTTTAGAGGATAATTGTCTTTTATTTTAGGGCTGGACTAACCTTTTCAGGCAGGATAAGATTGATATGCTTCAGGAAAATTCTCCTCTGTGAAAAGCACAATTGGGCTGAAAGAAGCTACTATGTAAGAATGGCACTCTGAGAATTCTCTTAAAGGAGACACGGTGTTGAATGAGTGACTATTTCAGACCGAGACCTTATGTTGTTGGAAGTACTTAAGGGAACACAAGTCAAAATTAAACTGTTAAAATTTGGATAGTGCATGCAAGTTTACCAGTTTCAAATGTACATTTTTAAAAAAAAAATATTTAACCTTTTTGAGTCACCAGCTCTTACTGATGGCTGTCACATGATACAGGGGTAGTGGAAATAGACATAACTTTGAAATTTGTCATTAAAAAATCTACTATTCATTTGAAGTTCAGACTAAGTGCTATTGCATTGTCTTTTATAATGCATTTGTTGATTATGCAAATCTACTGTATTTACCGTATGTTTTTAAACTACAAATCTTAAGTGTATACACAGACTGACTCCACTCTGTGAACCATATATATATATATTTATAAGAGTGACTATTCATTACAGATTTGGATTCAAGGTGTTTGGAATCATACAGCTGTAAATAACTGGGATTGTGCAATATCCTTATAGACTAATGGAGTTTTGATACAATTTTTAGATTATAATACTGGTTTTGATGTTGCAATATTAATATATCAACATTTTATTTGGATACATAATAAATAAATTATATATTTTGTACTTTGTGTATTCTCCTTTGCTTAAAATTTGCTGTTGAGCACTTTATTCTATTGGTGATAGAAATGATACTACAAGAAGTTACTCGCAGGTGGTAACCAGGTCATAGAAGAAGCAAGCCACTGAATTGTAGTTCATTCCTAGCAAATTGATTCTTTCTATATGTACATATACCAACCAGCTGATTTTACTGACCACCCACTATTAAAAACAGGGGCACTTTCATTCATTAAACGTTACATTGCAGCGCTTTAAAAAATCATCTGCCCGCTTCTCATGCTGTACTTAGCATATCGATGATGAAACCAGCTTCCTCCAATCGTTGCGTGGCCTCACGAGCTGGACACCTATGGGGTGCACGCCATGATTGAAGGAAGCCGGTTTCGTCATTGCGGTGCTAAGTACAGAGAAGCCGGAGACTTCCGGATGGGCAGAGCCAGCACACTGCTATCGCTGACTTCGCACTCTTCGAAGGGCGATTGGAATCACCCACGCTGCTTGCTTCCATGGGCCGGTAATACCACACCAGGCCCGGATACAGAGTTTGGAGAAACGATCCAGCGCGCGGAAGCCTCCCCGCCCATTAGCTCAGTCTCTGAGCCCACCTTCCCCATGCTCATTGTGCGCCGGATGCGCAACGGAGTGGTTGTGGCCTGCAGATAGAGGATACGGAGGCCAGCTTGCACCTGACGAGCACTCCATCTAAGGAAAGCCGAATCCTGAATCCCCTGCACGCCTGGAGTGGTCGAGGGACACGAGAGGACGGAGGTGTCCGCCGCTTGTGACTCCTTCCCACACGAGAGGCAGCAATGATCCACCGAATAGCTGACCTGGCTCCAGCTTGGACGGGAGTAACAAGACTGCAAGTATACAAGTAATTCAGTGTATCTGCTATATGGAACCGCATCGGGCACACAAATAAGCAATAGGGGGCATTCTATGTAGATATATGAAGTCCCTAATAATTTCTCGTACATTTTTTTAACCTGTGGGAGGCACTTTGGTCTAACCCATTGTACATATCACCTAAAAGAGAGTTGTGTGCTTGTTGTTTCTAAACCCTATATTGAGAATTAATCTCTTTGGAAGGAATTGTCTACCCAAAAGCTCAAACCTAACCCTGATTTATACAGGCTGTGAGGGTGGAATTTAAACTGTTTGGTACTACACAGAACACAGTGCCTTAGCAGCTACCTAGGATAAATCTTACCTGTCTAATTATAAGTTGGGTATAAATGTGATGGGTTTTACTTTGCTGCCCACATATATCTACTAAAAAGATACCTAGGGGCAAGCCTTAGTACCCCTACACCAAGTGAGGCGATACAACTGAGAGGAATAAGGTCTTTGGGAGTCTGGCCTTTTTCTCATGTTTTCCTACACTTCTTCTCCATGAGATAATCCCAGACTTTCCCCATAGGGACCTGTGAAGAGACTTTGATAACATCATTATTATATGTATCCGATTGTGTCTGGGCTAACCTCTCTCTCCTATTTACTCTAATAGGGACCATTAACCCTCAACTTCCAGGTTTTCGTCTCTTTGCGTTGGTTCAATTGTAAAGCATTGTTTTCAGTATATGTAGTTTTAAAGTGAATGCCTATTTTTTACAATTATGAGTGTGACCTAGTTGATGGGGGAATTTGAGAAACAGGTCTCCTAAGTTAGAATGGCAATCTGATTGCTATAAAGTCCTCAAATTTGCTGCATCCGTGGAAATAATACTAGTAGAGTTATCTGGTTTCTATGGCCCTTTTTTCCCATAGAATTATAGACAGCCACATGTGTTATGAACGGTCTCTAAATTACCCTTTAGTTAGAGGCAGGAAATGGGCAAGGCAAAGTGACAGGGGAATATCACTGTATATGATGAGACTGTTCAAAAATACTGTTGTAATAAGTAGAGTTTTTGAGTGGTGAATCAAGGTAAAATGGTTAAACCAAGGCACAAACTAAGTAACAAGGTGCCTACTTGCTTGTTGAGACATTAATTATACTAAGGGGTTTATTGTTGGTACCTTCTGAACTGCTTTTGACCACCTAGATAAGCCACTATAAGGATATGCTGTATTAACTACTACACTTCCTCCTTTCTTTATCCCTCTAACCGCATTTAACAATTAAGTCAGCGGTTTGGTTCATCCTCACAATTACTTGAGTTGATATACAAGGAAAGGAGATGTGTACCAATAACGCACAGGAGTCTGAGTACATTAAGGATTTGGAATATTCTATATTCACTGTTGGTTCTTTCTTTTTGTTCTTCACTCGTTTCTCACACTTCATTGGTTGGCATCACTCCACTTTTTAAACGTCACGCTGGTCACTATTTCTGGTTGGATTTCAAGGTCACTGCTATTAATTCACTTCTAGGCTCACTTTGTGGGAGCTATTCCATGGAAAAATTCGTATCTCACTCCAAATTAAAGTCCGCGGCAATGCCGCCTAAACACAAGGACAAGAAAACTCTGATTGTTGTGCGTCATATAGACCAATTTCCCTCTTGAATTAAGATTATAAAATTCTAACCTCCATTATTTCATGTAGGCTCAAAGGCTTTCTAAACTCTTTAATTCATCCTGATCAAGCTGGATTTATGACTCGTAGAAACTTGGTTAGAAATATACGGAAAGCTATGCTGGATTATTTTTGGAATAAACCAAAAGAAAAGAAATCCCACAAGAAAATGGATTTGGCGCTATTAACAACGGACACCGAAAAGGCATTTGATTTGATTGTGTGGGATCCTCCGTTCAGTTAACTTGAAAACTTTGGTTTAACTGACCGATTACAGCAGTTTGTCCGCTTGATCTATAAATCCCCGCTCTCTTCAATTATAGTTAATGGCGAGCTATCGGATAGCTTCAACCCGCCAGTGATGTACGCTACAAGGATGTCCCCTATCCCCGTTATTATTCAACTTATCTCTAGAACCACTGGCAACACTATTAAAGGGATACTGAACCCAAATATTTTCTCTTTCATGATTCAGATAGAGCATGCAATATTAAGCAACTTTCTCGATTTACTCCTATAATCTATTTTTCTTTGTTCTCTTTGTATCTATATTTGAAATAGCAGGAATGTAAGCTTACGAGCCAGCCCATCTTTGGTTCAGCACCTATGTATCGCTTGCAGATTGGTGGATAAATGCAGCCACCAATCAGCAAGCACTATCCAGGGTTCTACAACAAAAATTAGCCAGCTCGTCAGCTTACATTCCTGCTTTTTCAAATAAAGATACCAACAGAATGAAGAAAAATTGATAATAGAAGTAAATTAAAAAGTTGCTTAAAAACATAATTTATGCTTACCTGATAAATTTATTTCTCTTGTAGTGTGTTCAGTCCACGGGTCATCCATTACTTATGGGATATATTCTCCTTCCCAACAGGAAGTTGCAAGAGGATCACCCAAGCAGAGCTGCTATATAGCTCCTCCCCTCACATGTCATAGCCAGTCATTCGACCGAAACAAGACGAGAAAGGAGAAACTATAGGGTGCAGTGGTGACTGGAGTTATAATTTAAAATTTAGAACCTGCCTTAAAAAGACAAGGCGGGCCGTGGACTGAACACACTACAAGAGAAATAAATTTATTAGGTAAGCATAAATTATGTTTTCTCTTGTTAAGTGTGTTCAGTCCACGGGTCATCCATTACTTATGGGATACCCATACCAAAGCTAAGTACACGGATGATGGGAGGGACAAGGCAGGAACATTAAACAGAAGGAACCACTGCCTGTAGAACCTTTCTCCCAAAACCAGCCTCCGAAGAAGCGAAAGTGTCAAATTTGTAAAATTTGGAAAAAGTATGAAGTGAAGACCAAGTTGCAGCCTTGCAAATCTGTTCAACAGAGGCCTCATTCTTAAAGGCCCAGGTGGAAGCCACAGCTCTAGTGGAATGAGCTGTAATTCTTTCAGGAGGCTGCTGTCCAGCAGTCTCATAGGCTAAACGTATTATGCTACGAAGCCAAAAAGAGAGAGAGGTAGCCGAAGCCTTTTGACCTCTCCTCTGTCCAGAGTAAACGACAAACAGAGAAGAAGTTTGTCTAAAATCTTTAGTTGCCTGTAAGTAGAACTTCAGAGCACGGACCACGTCTAGATTATGCAAAAGACGTTCCTTCTTTGAAGAAGGATTAGGACATAATGATGGAACAACAATCTCTTGATTGATATTCCTGTTAGAAACAACCTTAGGCAAAAACCCAGATTTAGTACGCAGTACTACCTTGTCTGAATGAAAGATCAGATAAGGAGAATCACAATGTAAGGCAGATAACTCAGAGACTCTCCGAGCCGAGGAAATAGCCATCAAAAACAAAACCTTCCAAGATAAAAGCTTAATATCAATGGAATGAAGGGGTTCAAACGGAACACCCTGAAGAACTTTAAGAACCAAGTTTAAGCTCCACGGAGGAGCAACAGCTTTAAACACAGGCTTAATTCTAGCCAAAGCCTGACAAAAGGCCTGGACGTCTGTATTCTCTGCCAGACGTTTGTGTAAAAGAATAGACAGAGCTGAAATCTGTCCCTTTAGCGAACTAGCGGATAAACCCTTTACTAAACCCTCTTGTAGAAAAGCCAATATCCTAGGAATCCTAACCTTACTCCATGAGTAACTCTTGGATTCGCACCAATATAAATATTTACGCTATATCTTATGGTAAATTTTTCTGGTCACAGGTTTCCGAGCCTGTATTAATGTATCAATAACCGAATCCGAAAACCCACGCTTTGATAGAATCAAGCGTTCAATTTCCAGGCAGTCAGCCTCAGAGAAATTAGGTTTGGATGGTTGAAAGGACCCTGAAGTAGAAGGTTCTGCCTCAGAGGAAGAGACCATGGTGGACAGGACGACATGTTCACTAGGTCTGCATACCAGGTCCTGCGTGGCCACGCAGGCGCTATCAGAATCACTGATGCCCTCTCCTGTTTGATCCTGGCAATCAGTCGAGGTAGCAACGGAAATGGTGGAAACACATAAGCTATGTTGAAAACCCAAGGGGCTGCTAATGCATCTACCAGCACCGCTCCCGGGTCCCTGGACCTGGATCCGTAACAAGGAAGCTTCGCGTTCTGGCGAGATGCCATGAGATCCAGATCTGGTTCGCCCCAACGACGAATCAGTTGAGCAAATACCTCCGGGTGAAGTTCCCACTCTCCCGGATGAAAATTCTGGCGACTTAGGAAATCCGCCTCCCAGTTCTCTACGCCTGGGATGTAAATCGCTGACAGGTGGCAAGAGTGAGACTCTGCCCAGCGAATTATCTTCAAGACTTCCAACATCGCTAGGGAACTCCTGGTTCCCCCTTGATGATTGATGTAAGCCACAGTTGTGATATTGTCCGACTGAAATCTGATGAACCTCAGTCTTGCTAACTGAGGCCAAGCTAGAAGAGCATTGAATATTGCTCTTAATTCTAGAATGTTTATTGGAAGGAGTTTATCCTCCTGAGTCCACGAACCCTGAGCCTTCAGGGAATTCCAGACTGCTCCCCAGCCTAGAAGGCTGGCATCCGTTGTTACAATCGTCCAATCTGGTCTGCGAAAGGTCATTCCTTTGGACAGATGAACCGGTGACAACCACCAGAGAAGAGAATCTCTGGTCTCCTGGTCCAGATTTAGCAAAGGGGACAGATCCGAGTAATCCCCGTTCCATTGACTGAGCATGCATAGTTGCAGCGGTCTGAGATGCAGGCGCGCAAATGGCACTATGTCCATTGCCGCGACCATTAAGCCGATTACCTCCATGCACTGAGCTACTGATGGGTTTGGAATGGAATGAAGGACACGGCAAGCATCGAGAATCTTTGATAACCTGGACTCCGTCAGGTAAATCTTCATCTCTACAGAATCTATAAGAGTGCCTAGAAAAGGGACCCTTGTGAGTGGTAACAGAGAACTCTTTTCCACGTTCACTTTCCACCCATGCGACCTCAGAAATGCAAGAACTATCTCTGTATGAGACTTTGCATTCTGAAAACTTGACGCTTGTATCAGAATGTCGTCTAGGTACGGAGCCACCGCTATGCCTCGTGGTCTTAGTACCGCCAGAAGTGAGCCCAGAACCTTCGTAAAAATTCTCAGGCCGTGGCTAACCCAAAGGGAAGAGCCACAAACTGGTAGTGCCTGTCTAGAAAGGCAAACCTTAGGTACCGATAATGATCTTTGTGAATCGGTATGTGAAGGTAAGCATCTTTTAAGTCCACTGTGGTCATGTATTGACCCTCTTGGATCATGGGTAGGATGGTTCGAATGGTTTCCATCTTGAACGATGGTACCCTTAGGAATTTGTTTAAGATCTTTAAGTCCAAGATTGGCCTGAAGGTTCCCTCTTTTTTGGGAACCACAAATAGATTTGAGTAAAATCCTTGTCCCTGTTCCGATTGCGGAACTGAGTGGATCACTCCCATGATTAAGAGGTCTTGTACACATTGTAGAAATGCCTCTCTCTTTACTAGGTTTGTTGATAACCTCGAAAGATGGAACCTCCCTTGTGGAGGAGAGGTTTTGAAATCCAGAAGGTATACCTGAGATATAATCTTCAACGTCCAGGGATCCTGCACATCTCTTGCCCAAGCCTGGGCGAAGAGAGAAAGTCTGCCCCCCACTAAATCCGTCTCTGGATAGGGGGCCCTGTCTTCATGCTGTCTTAGGGGCGGAAGTAGGCTTTCTGGCCTGCTTGCCCTTGTTCCATGACTGGTTGCCTTTCCAACCCTGTCTGTAACGAGCAGTAGTTCCTTCCTGTTTTGGAGCGGAGGAAGTTGATGCTGCTCCTGCCTTGAAGTTACGAAAGGCACGAAAATTAGACTGTTTGGCCTTTGGTTTGGCCCTGTCCTGAGGAAGGGCGTGGCCCTTACCTCCCGTAATGTCAGCAATAATTTCCTTCAAGCCGGGCCCGAATAAGGTCTGCCCTTTGAAAGGAATGTTAAGTAGCTTAGACTTGGAAGTTACATCCGCTGACCAGGATTTAAGCCAGAGCGCTCTGCGCGCCTGTATGGCGAATCCGGAATTTTTAGCCGTAAGTTTGGTTAGATGTACTACGGCATCTGAAACAAACGCATTAGCTTGCTTAAGGGTTCTAACTCTGCGCAAATCCTCATCCATTGGCTCTGTGCGAATCGCCTCTTCCAGAGACTCAAACCAGAATGCCGCTGCAGCCGTGACAGGCGCAATGCATGCAAGAGGCTGCAAAATAAAACCCTGTTGAACAAACATTTTCTTAAGATAACCCTCTAACTTTTTATCCATTGGATCTGAGAAAGCACAGCTATCCTCTACCGGGATAGTGGTACGCTTGGCTAAAGTAGAAACTGCTCCCTCCACCTTAGGGACCGTCTGCCATAAGTCTCGTGTGGTGGCGTCTATAGGAAACATTTTTCTGAATATCGGGGGAGGAGAAAAAGGCACACCGGGTCTATCCCACTCCTTACTAATAATTTCTGTAAGTCTTTTTGGTATAGGAAAGACGTCAGTACACAACGGTACCGCATAGTATCTATCCAACCTACATAATTTCTCTGGGATTGCCACCGTGTCGCAATCGTTCAGAGCCGCTAATACCTCCCCTAGTAACACACGGAGGTTCTCAAGCTTAAATTTAAAATTTGAAATTTCTGAATCCGGTCTCCCCGGATCAGAACCGTCACCGACAGAATGAAGCTCACCGTCCTCATGTTCTGCAAATTGTGACGCAGTATCAGACATGGCTCTCGTGTCATCAGCGCGCTCTGTCCTTAACCCAGAGCTATCGCGCTTGCCCCTCAATTCGGGCATATTATACAATACTTCTTTCATAACATTAGCCATATCATGTAAAGTGAATTGTAAGGGCCTAGATGTACTTGGCGTCTAAATTCTACGCATCTCCCGAGCTGGAGACGCAGGTACTGACACGTGAGGAGAGTTAGGCGGCATAACTTCCCCCTCGTTGTCTGGTGATAGTTTCTCTATCGGTACAGATTGACTTTTATTCAAAGCAATATCAATACAATTGGTACACATCGTTCTATTGGGCTCCACATTGGCTTTTGAACATGATGAACAAACAGTTTCCTCTGAATCAGACATGTTTAAACAGATTTAGCAATGAAACTAGCAAGCTTGGAAATCACTTTCAATAAGTTTACAAGCAATATAAAAAACGCTGCAGCGCTTTAAAAATACAGATATAATTAAAACAATTCTTAACAAGAAGTGTAAAATTAGCAGAGGATTGCACCCATTAGCAAAAGGATGATTAACCCCTCAATACCCAAAACGGATAAAACGGATATCAATTAAGATTTAACGCTTTTAATCACAGTCAAGCACACTGTCACAGATCTGCTGTGACTGATTACCTCCCTCAAAAATGACTTTTGCAGACCCCTGTGCTCTCTTGAGACGTCCTGGATCAAAGAGGAAGAAGCAGGAAGACTGTGCTAGAATTTTAACTGCGCAACAAGGCGCTAAAACAAGGTCCCTCCCACTCCTATCACAACAGTGGGAGCCCTGATATAACGGTTTCCATGCAGAAAATATATGTCAGCCATGTGGAAAAAAATCATGCCCAAAGAGATTTATCACCAAAGTACCTCACAAAAACAAATAACATGCCAGTAAACGTTTTATTAAAAAATAACATTTTCCATTGTCATGCAAAGTTATCACTAAGCCTGCTACCAGTCGTTACCACTGCAGATAAGGCTTAAGTATTATTTCAGTTTTAACAGTATTCTCTCAGTCAAATTCTAGTCCCTAGAAAATAACATTGACTGCGCATACATTTATCAGCCTGATACCAGTTTCCACTACTGCATTTAAGGCTGTACTTACATCATACGGTAACAGCAGTATTTTCTTAGTCAATTCCATTCCCAGAAAATAAAGTACTGCACATACCTCATTTGCGGAGGACCCTGCATGCTATTCCCAGTTTCTGAAGTTACCCCACTCCTCAGAATGTCGAGAACAGCCAGTGGATCTTAGTTACGCCTGCTAAGATCATAGAAAAAAAACGCAGGCAGTTTCTTCTTCCAAATACTGCCTGAGATAGAAAAACAGCACGCTCTGGTGCCATTTAAAATAACAAACTTTTGATTGAAGAATAATTAAGTAAAAACTCCAGCTCCTCTCGCGACCTCCTTCTTTGTTGAGGGTTGCAAGAGAATGACTGGGTATGACATGTGAGGGGAGGAGCTATATAGCAGCTCTGCTTGGGTGATCCTCTTGCAACTTCCTGTTGGGAAGGAGAATATATCCCATAAGTAATGGATGACCCGTGGACTGAACACACTTAACAAGAGAAATTGCATGCTCTTTCTGAATCATAAAAGAAAAAAAAATTGGGTTCAGTATCCCTTTAAGGCAAGAACTAGAAGGAATTAGGCTAGGGGGCAAAAAGATCACATTATCGCTATTTGCAGATGATATACTATTGTTTCTTAGTAATACAGACAGGTCTATTCCTCCGCTTCTCGATTTAGCTCTTTTTCAGGGTACAAAATTAACCTTGGGAAATCTGAACTTCTTTGGATATGGAAATCGAATGAAATAAGTACCAATCCATTCCGAGAAGTTAAACAGATTAAGTATCTGGGTATATTTCTAAGTAGGAACAAATTAAATTTCCCACAGTGTTTTGTGGAGTTCAAGAAGAAATTAAGTTCATGGGATAATCTCCCTCTATCGGTATCCACACGCATTATGCTTATTAAAGCGATTTTGTTTCCAAAGTTACATTATTTACTACAAAATGTACCTTTAATGTTACTACGGAAAGATATTAGATATCTTAATAAATCTTCTCTGGTTTTATCTGGCAGGGGAAAAAAGCAAAAATTTCCTCTCATAAGCTTTCACTACCTAAAGTCAATAGTGGTTTAATGCTCCCCAATATTCAATTTTATAACTATGCCACACTTGCCAAATTTGCTTTGGATTGGATTTCGGAAAAAGACCAAGTCTCCTTGTTCTCTATAGAATCCTGTTTAAATTGCTCCTTTTGCTCTTAAGGCGATTATTCATATACCCTCTTCCAGATTGCCCCTGAATATCATTCAATTACATACGTTTAAATACATAATATTAGCCTGGCAAAAGATATGCTCGAAAATGAAGACCGATTTTCGTCAGTCCACTTTTCTACCTATTCTAGGGAACCTCGATTTCCCACCAGGTTTACCACAGAGGGTTTTCTCTATTTGGGCAAATAAGGGGCTTCTAAGCGTTAAAGATATCGGCAGAGATGGCACCTTAGTAGTTAAATCATACCTCGAGCTAAGAACAAAAATTATTTTGCAGAGGTTCTCTTTCTTTGCCTTCCTCCAGATTAGACACTGGATTTCAAATCTTAAAACTGAGACTGGTAATGACCTTACTTTAGGTAAGCTAGATAAGGTAATCAAGATGTATCAAGAAGGGAAGTATGCTATTTCACACATATACAACACTCTCATTCAGACACATGGGGAAATACATATTAGAAATATAGCTGCTAAATAGAGAAAGTGAAACTATATCACAAAGTGTGCTTCTAGTTGAAGAGACTAGAGTATCAACAAATTGGAGAGAATCCCACTTCAAACTTATAAACATGTAATAAATAACGCCTCTTAAACTTACCAAATGGTATAAGGGAGCAGAAAAATGTTCCAAATGTAGTTCAGAGTTGGCGGACGAAATACACTGTTTTGGAGTTGCCCTAAAATCATGCAACTCTGGAAGAAAGTCAACTTCTGGCTTAATAGAATACTTGGAAGTAATTTCAGACTCTTACCTTCCCATATATTCTTTCTAATGGGATATTCTGGCACAGGTCTCAATAACAGATTTATAAACTCAATAATCCTGATAGTACGTAATATGATACTGACTAGGTGGAAGAGTAGCAAGTAGATTAAATTTAAAGAGTTCACAAGGAAGGTATATGACCAAATGGTATTAGAACAACATAGTCTGAAGTTCCCTAATGAGAAAGAAGTAAAAAGTTTTTTTTCCCGAAATGGGTAAAGACAATTTTCTCCCTACCTCTAGAGGCTAAAAAAAAAAGTGGTCTCACCCTTTAAGAGGTCTAGCTGGTTCATCCACCAAATTGATTCAAATGTGTTTTGGCAGCATAGGAATTAACCCAGTTCTTAGTTTACGGGTTTTTTTCTCCTACCCTTTTTTTCCCCTCTTCCCCCTCCCAATCCCCCTTACTCACCTACTATGTGTTTTTTATTTTTTCAGTACATACCTGTTATTATTGTAGAGACAGGACTTTTATTATTTATTGTTGTGCTCCATGTTCTGCCGTCTCCTTTTTTATCTTTGTTTTTGTCTCTTCTATTTGTATAATTTAATATATGACAATGGAGACAAGATGGAGCCGATAAGTATCCATGAATAAGTGTATTCTACAACTTGATCCTGGTCATAATAGTAGAAATGGCATTGAGGTTGTGTAGATGTTCTTTGCACTGAATGGTCTACACCTGTTTTGATTTTCTTATCTATGTATAACTCTAGCTGATTCGATATTTGTTTACATGATGTAATGCCATAAGTATTGGATTTTTGAGGATGTTACTTTTCAAAGACAAAATAAAAATAATAATAATAAAAAAAGTACAGAGGCGCTGCGGGGCGTATGATCGCCGGTCTTGGTTTACTAAAGAAAAAGGTAAGTATTTTTTTTTTTAAAAGCTGCGATATAAAGTTTAACCCCTTAGTGACCAGACCACTTTTCAATTTGTTGACCATCTGGGACCAAGGCTATTTTTGCATTTCTGCGATGTTTGTGTTTAACTGTAATTTTCCTCTTACTCATTTACTGTACCCACACATATTATATACTGTTTTTCTCGCCATTAAATGGACTTTCTAAAGATATGATTATTTTCATCATATCTTATAATTTACTATAAAAAAAATATATAAAATATGAGGAAAAAATGAAAAAAAATGCACTTTTTCTAACTTTGAGCCCCAAAATCTCTTACACATCTACAACCACCATAAAATACCAATGCTAAACAGTTTCTAAATTTTGTCCTGAGTTTATAAATACCCAATGTTTACATGTTCTTTGCTTTTTTTGCAAGTTATAGGGCAATAAGTACAAGTAGCACTTTGCTATTTCAAAACCATGTTTTTTCAAAATTGGCGATAGTTACATTGTAACACCAATATCTGTCATGAATCCCTGAATAACCCTTCAAATGTATATATTTTTTAAAAGAAGACAACCTAAGGTATTAAACTTGGGGTATTTTGACTTTTTTCATGCAACCATTTTACCACCAATCTATGCCAAAGTTTGAGGGGGAAAAAAAATAATTTGATTTTTTGACAAAATAGCAATTTAAGAATACATTTACTGATAATATTAAGGGTTACTGCCAAATAACACCCTCATATGTCTTCAGCAGCATCTCCTGGGTACAGTGATACCACCCATGTATAGGTGTGTCGGGTTCTCGGGGGGCTAAAAGCTCTTATTTTTAGGGAGCGCATTCCAGTTTTTCAACTTGGAATTTTCACATCGGTCATCATGCACCCATGTCCTATTTGGGACATTTCTGAAGCTGGTCAATGGAATTTACCCCCATCAAACCATATATTTTTGAAAAGTAGACACCCTAGGGTATTTCAAATGCTTGTATTTTAACACTTTCCATGCACTAATTCAACCACCAGTCTTTGTCAA